>NC_053169.1:70731220-70914348 GCF_016835505.1 Polypterus senegalus | reverse complement strand
ACAGCAACACTCATAACAGTCACAAAACAATTACATTGACAATCATGTTACATTATTTTTAAAATGTTTCCTTTTCTTTTTCATAACTTCTTTTACACACTACTTCTCCACTGCGAAGCGCAGGTATTTTGCGAGTGCAACATATAACTGACCGTGGCTGAATACTGGTTCTGGCAAGTAAATGCCAACTTTTTCCAAGGTTTGCTCTTACGAGTCTTCCTGTTTTAGTGTTTTTCTGACACTCATTTTATTTTTCTTCAATCGATCCATTTGCTCGTGTTTTTCTTTGTCTTTCAGCCTTTCTTTTGTTGATGTTTACTTGTTGAGCTGACCGTTCTTCCAGGAGATGTTTCTTATACAGGTATAGGATTTGATTGTCTGTGTCTTTTGTCCTACTTGATGTGTCCTTTTTTTTGGGTGGCGTGTTGTTATTAGATACGTCCGTAATATTTTCTCTTACAGTTGTACTGGCTTGTATGTGGCTGTAATATGCATCACTGTCTTGTGTGCCTTTAATTTTCTCTTGCAGTAATACTGGTTAGTATTTCTATAAAATGCCTGTAATTTTCTCTGATAGTAATACTGGCTTTGATGTCCGTAATATGACTTTAATTTTCTGTCACAACAGTGGGCAATCAGCAGAGTGTCCCCAGCAACTGATGTAATCAGCTTATAATCGTGCTTGTGGCGTCTCCCCAGCAAGTACTGTGCAGTTCCCCAGCAAGTATTTTAATCTGTGGTGGCGTGCAGCTGATTATTGTATGTGTGGCGTCTCCCCAGCAACGGATTTTATGTGCGCGGTTGCGACTACCCAATCAGCACTCTCCCCATCAATGATATCCTTTATTTGCTTATCATGCGCGGCCGCGGCTTGGCCATTCACTGTGTGCCCAGTTTCCAGTGTGTGTGCCTTATTTGCTTATCATGCGTGGCCGCGGCTAGGCCATTCACTGTGTGCCCAGCTTCCAGGGTGTGTGCGTTCATGGTGCCATGAGCATGGGTGGGGCACGGTGCGATGCGTGGTGTGGACCCGCGCAGGTGCACTTCACCAGAAGACACACACACGGACACCAGGACACACACAGGGGTTTTATTAAAGAGGATGAACTTCAAACATGGATGTCCTTTATTTACATCAGCTGGTGCAACATGGCAGAATAAGGAACATATAATGGCTACTTTTTTCTTGAGCATTTGTAAAGCTTACATTTACACTTGGGGACAAATAAAATATGTCTGTCTATCTATCAAATGTATTTAAAACACCAATTAGCATACAGATAATATAGTCCAGAAACACAGCTCTGCATTAGGTATTATGTAAAGTCCCAAAACAATTAATCATTAAGAATCATGGGTGAATAACCGGTTAAAAGAAAATAAAAACATATATAAATTGTTATCAGAGAACACAATATAAAATTAAATATCTCCTTTTCTAATTTAAATGTATTGGTACAAATGTTAGGGTGCTCTAGTAAAACAAGTAGTCAGTTTCAAGTACATTTTACTCTTACACCCCTATCAGTATACTTTTTCTTCTGTATACAAACTAGATACTGTCAAAAGCAATCTACTCATTGTTCTGTTGTTGGGAAAATACATGCAGACTGGTTAAAGGGGCTAATTGGGAAAAAAAGACAAGAGGCAGGCAAGAATCAAAGCCAGGAAGACAAAAGATTTGCCAACTAAACTAAAGGGAAAGGCAAACTTCTAATTCAAAAAATAAAATGTTGTGGGATCAAAACCATTGAACAAACATGAAAGCTTTTTGTGGAAAGATTTAAAAAATGTATCCACTGTAAACCACCAGGGCACATACAGCCACCCATACCCAACACAGACAGGCAGAGACACAAGTGTAGCACACAACACACTTTTATTTCTGTGGGGAAGCACTTGTCCCTCACTCCCCACAGCAGCACATTACAAATAAGCACCAAAGCACAGTCCTTCTCTTCATCTCTGTCTTTCTCCGCCTCCACTCTGCTCCTGACAAGCTTTGTGTACTTCCTCCTGACTTCCATCCAGCTGGCATCCCAGATGGGTCATGGCTGCAGCCGCCTGTCACACCACAATGTCAGATAGCTAAAGTTTCACCTGGGTGTAATAAGCCAAGTTCAGAGGCCGTAAATAATGCAAATAACGAGGCAGCTGATCGGCTTATCATTGACATTTGGGGAAAAAAATGTAAAAAAATTAAGTTTCCATTCACCTTTTTTAGAGCCCCTACACAGATTAACACGGCAGTGGTACAAAGTTGCGCTGGGATGCTCAAAGGGCTGCCTGGAAGCCTATAGGTGCTCCGAGAGCAAGCTGTGGGGCTAAAACTTGCGTGCTCTCGAGCGCATTCATGGTTTCTGACGGCCAAGTGCGGAGGTGCGCTTCCATAACCGCTGGAGGAGAGGGGGCGAAAGTGATATATTTAAAATCAGAGAGCCGGTCTGAAAGATTGAGAGCTCAGTTTTAAAGTAGCCGGCAAAAAAGGATTTCACACATGTGGCAAACTATAGAAGTGGAAAGCGGGAGAAAGTAAAATGGCACTTACTTAACAGAGGGTGACCGTGAAGCCCGCAAGTCATCAAGACAAACGGGTAAGCATATGGGCGATCGAGAGAGCAAGAACATTTAAATATGGTGGACTGTACCTGAGCAGGTGTTGTTGAATGGTGCACGTCCCGACGTGTCTGATTATTGGAAGTCCACAGGAAATATAAAATGCGGATTGGATGGTCAAAAAGGGTCGCGATATAAAAACAGGGTCAGAATGCCAGAGGTCAACTTTTGACCAGAACTTCAGGCTTTAATGTACATAGATGTACGCTGATTTATTCCACCGAGTAGTGGAGATACATACTGTTCTTTGTTTATATAGTAGGTGCTTAGAAAATTCATTTTGTTTTGATTACTTTGTTTTAGCCTCTCCTTGCTGAACCGTTTTGTAGCTGAACAATGGCGGTGGAAGAGTTTTTTTTTTTCTGTTTTCGTCTTTTCTTCACTTTTGATTTGGAAACCACTGTAAATATTATAACACCTGCACTGATTTTTCTTTTTGGAAGTGTCTTTGTATTGAAATTTGTACATTTTTTTTGCAAGACATTTCTTTGTAAAATAGTATGGACACTGCTGGAATAAAACAGATTACTGATTCGGAATAGTTTTTTTTTTGTCTGAGTCTCTCTTACTCCATCCCTTGGTTGCTCGGTCTCGTCTACTGACACCTCAGGTCGGGAACTGTAAATCAGGGTCCTTAACCAGGGTGTCACATTAGGTGATCATTTTTGTAATATCCTATAGCACACTACTTGCATCAAATCTCTTTTTTCTCAACTATACAATACAGTACAATTTATTTTTGTATAGGCCAAAATCACACAAGAAGTGCCGCAATGGGCTTTAACAGGCCCTACCTTTTGGCCCCCCAGCCTTGACTCTCTAAGAAGATAAGGAAACATTCCCCAAAAACAAAAAAATTCAGTTCAAAGAGAGACTACTTTCCAGGTAGGTTGGGTGTGCAGTGGTTGTCAAAAAAGGGGGTAAATACAATACAATACACAGAAGAGAACACAGTAATCCTCAATACAATATAATAGTGCAATAGAAATATTACAAGTACAGAGCAGTATTCAACAGTAGATGATAATACATAATGCGATTTTGATATGTCCATAGTCCTAAAGACCTTGTCCATCAAGCTGCCTCCACGTAATGGCCATTCCACAACTGAGTCAGTGCTGAGTTAGCCAATCTGATAATTATAATAAAACCATTTCAGGGACCTCATGTATAACGCCGTGCGTAGAACTCGCACTATAACATGGCGTAAGCACAAAAGCCGAAATGTGCTTACGCACAGAAAAATCCAGATGCAGGAATCTGTACGTACTCCAACTATCACGTTCTTCCGCTACTTAAATCCCGATCAGCGTGAAAACTAACGCTCGTGCACGCGCATTATGTAACGCCCCAAATCCTTCCAGAATTACGCCTATTTGAATATGCAAATCAATATAAATCGCCCTTAAGCGCAGCCTTCTGTAAAAAGACAATGGGAAAAGCACGGGGGGAAACAAGAATTTCAGCGAATACCAAGTGGAGGCAAAGGAAAAACATACTATTTGTTCAAATCAGCCGTGGTATAATCAACAAAAGGAAGTTGATCGAGTGGCATAGCGTGTTGGAGAAACTTGAAAGCTCACATCCACAAAATCGCACAGTGCCGGAAATAAAAAAGAAGTCACATATCAAAGTCGCTTTGGAAAGCCGAGTTGTAAGCCCACTGTCTGAGTGTCATATGAAAGCTTATTAGGGTACAGAGAAAAAAGCCACACGGTGGGGAAAAAGCACGAAATGTCCACTTCAATCTCGACATTTCCACTTTAATCACGTAGTTTATTTTGTCATTAAAGTAGAACATCATTAAATTAATCTTAAAATTGTTTAATTAACCAGTTTCTAAAATCACATCGTAATTAAAGTAGCACGTTAAATGCTTTGTTTTGTATTTGATTTTCTATGTGCTCTATGTGTGTGAATCACTACTTGTTTCTTAAACCGCTCTCTTCCTCCAACTGGACACAGAATCCATTACATTCGTGATATTACAGCTCTCTGAATAACTAAAATACTGAGATGTATACGTGATGTCATTTTCATGATGATAGGAGTTAAAGCACGTTATTAAACATGTTTCACTTCGATGAAATAATTTATTGCAGCAGTACTCAGGGGCGGCTCTAAGCTTGTGGTGGCACTGGGCAGAGGAAGAATCGGTGGCTGGCTCCTTCGCCCGCCAATGTCAGTAAAGTATCTTATGCATGGTGGATGGCCACGTATGTTGCAGACACTAGCCACCTTGTGCTCATGACACAAGCATTTAACTTTTGCCAAAATTTGTCGCTGCGTTTTTAGCTGTGTTGTTATTTTATCTTTCTGTTTTATATTCAATATATATTGGCGTAGCCATCACTGCAGTCAGTGCTTTTCTTTCCCCAAGTAACC
This sequence comes from Polypterus senegalus, assembly GCF_016835505.1. Classification (NCBI taxonomy): domain Eukaryota; kingdom Metazoa; phylum Chordata; class Cladistia; order Polypteriformes; family Polypteridae; genus Polypterus; species Polypterus senegalus. Next base: position 70,909,347 of record NC_053169.1, on the reverse strand, counting down.
GATCGCCATACAATCAGCTCTGTAATAGACGTTAAGCCATCTGTAAGCTTAGCGCCAATTCTTCAAAACGTTTAAAGAACATTGAAATATCTTCGTAGTACATGTTTAATTATTCTATCCTTAAAGACACTCCCAGTGAAGAATATAGATTATTTAAATGAAGTTAAAGTTTTATCTGTATAATTTAACAAACATATTTTGCTGCATTTCACCTTAAAAATGATATCGTCATCATATGTAAATACGCGCTTTATAAAGTGGCTCAGGTTGTGCAATATTATAACTATAGTGCAAGTTTACAGTGGGGTGATTGTACTTATAAGTACAAACAGTTCTACAAGGAGCACTTGATTGGCTGCATTTAAAGTTATTGGGATTAAACTGTTTTGAACCTCGAGGTCCGTACAGGAAAGGCTTTGAAACGTTTTGCCGTGGCAGAGACAGCGTGTGCTTAATGCGTATACCGATAATTCTCTTTCCGATCAGCTGCTGCTGTGACTCACACTCAGATACAGTGATATAAATACTCCGAGTGGTGCAGTGAGAGAAATATGGAAAACGATGATCCGCTGTGGCAACTCCTAAAGGGAGGAGCTGAAAGAAGAAGAAGAAGAAGAAGGAGAGTAACAACGCTAAAGCAGTTATGGCATTTGGAATACTATGGCTGTTCCCTGGACCATTATATTGTTACGAGTTAATTACAATCAGATGCATTACACTAATAAACAATATGCGGTTAGTTTCTGTGTATTTATAAAGCCGCGTCATGAAAATAATGAGTAATCACACAAGAACAGTAGCACTGCTTTGACGCTGGGTGCCGGCAGTTTGCAAAACCGAGCGGAGAACTTGCGTACGACAAGACATGAGGTACCGTGGAAAAGTGCGTGGCTTTACGCCAAGTGTAGGTTTTATACATCGCGATTTGAACGTGGAAAAGTTCTTACGCAACATTTCTGTGCGTACGCACCGTTTATACATGAGGCCCCAGGTGACTACCTGTTAAAGCAAGAAATTCCACTAAATAACCCTGATAAGACACACCTGTGAAGTGAAAACCATTTCAGGTGACTACCTGTTGAAGCTCATCGAGAGAATGTCAAGAGTGTGCAAAGCAGTAATTAGAGTAAAGGGTGGCTATTTTGAAGAAACTAGAATATAAAACATGTTTTCAGTTATTTCACCTTTTTTTGTTAAGTACATAACTCCACATGTGTTCATTCATAGTTTTGATGCATTCAGTGAGAATCTACCAATGTAAATGGTCATGAAAATAAAGAAAACACATTGAATGAGGAGGTGTGTCCAAACTTTTGGCCTGTACTGTATCTCTTATTAGAACATTAGAACACTCTTGACGAGAACAGGCCATTCAGCCCAACAAAGCTCGCCAGTTCTATCCACTTATTTCTTCCAAGAAAACATCAAGTCGAGTTTTGAAAGTCCCTAACGTCTTACTGTCTACCACACTACTTGGTAGCTTATTCCAAGTGTCTATGGTTGTTTGTGTAAAGAAAAACTTCCTAATGTTTGTGTGAAATTTACCCTTAACAAGCTTCCAACTGTGTCCCCGTGTTCTTGATGAACTCATTTTAAAATAACAGTTTCGATCCACTGTACTAATTCCCTTTATAATTTTAAACACTTCAATCATGTCACCTTTTAATCTTCTTTAGCTTAAACTGTATAGGCTCAGCTCTTTGAATCTTTTCTCATAATTCAACCCCTGTAGCCCTGGAATCAGCCTAGTCGCTCTTCTCTGGACCTTTTCTAGCGCTGCTATGTCCTTTTTGTAGCCTGGACACCAAAACTGCACACAGTACTCAAGATGAGGCCTCACCAGTTCATTATAAAGGTTGAGCATAACCTCCTTGGACTTGTACTCCACACATCGTGCTATATATTCTAACATTCTGTTAGCCTTCTTAAAGGCTTCTGAACACTGTCGGGAAGTCGACAGCTTAGAGTTCACTATGACTCCTAAATCCTTCTTATAAGGTGTACTCTTGATTTTCCGACCGCCCATTGTGTATTCAAACCTAACATTTTTACTTCCTTGTGTAATACTTTACATTTACTGACATTAAATTTCATCTGCCACAAATCTGCCCAAGCCTGTATGCTATCTAAGTCCACCGAGAGTTGGAGGTTTATCAAGGCTGACTTCGCAGCACTAGTTAAAGACACGAAGGAGAGGACCCCATCCGCAAAAATCCTTATTTTGGGTCCACTACCTCTCGTCAGAGGATCGAATGAATACTACAGTCGTCTGCTGGGTTTAAACAACTGGCTGAGTGGCTTCTGTGAGACTCAAGACATCGGGTTTATTGACAACTGGGATCTTTTTTGGGAAAGGCTGCGCTTCTTCAAGCGGGATGGACTGCATCCGAATAGATTTGGCGCCCGGGTCCTCTCCGAAAACATCGCTAAGGTAATTCGTCTATCTTGACTGTCTACTTCTACTTTTAACCCCTTCCGTAATGCTACTGCTTTGATAGGACATAATGGCTTAACACAGTCTTCCGTTAAAGTGCACAACATTTATAATCTAATATCCACTAGGATAGCATTTTTTCACTTAAGAAACATAGCAAAATTTAGACCTCTTATATCATTGAAAGATGCTGAGAAATTAATTCACACTTTTGTTTTCAGTAGACTAGATTACTGTAACGCACTCCTCTCAGGACTACCCAAAAAAGACATAAATCACTTGCAACGAGTGCAGAATGCAGCTGCTAGAATCCTAACTAGGAAAAGAAAATCTGAACACATTTCTCCAGTTTTGATGTCACTACACTGGTTGCCTGTGTCATTCAGGATTGACTTTAAAATACTGCTTATGGTTTATAAAGCCTTAAATAATCTCGCTCCATCTTATATATTGGAATGCCTGACACGTTATATTCCAAATCGTAACCTTAGATCTTCAAATGAGTGTCTCCTTATAATTCCAAAAGCTAAACTTAAAAGAAGTGGTGAGGCGGCCTTCTGTTGTTATGCACCTAAAATCTGGAATAGCCTGCCAATAGGAATTCGCCAGGCAAATACAGTAGAGCGCTTTAAAAACTGCTAAAACACATTACTTTAACATGGCCTTTTTATAACTTCACTTTAACTTAATACTGATACTCTGTATGTTCAATTAATCATAATAACTATTCATAGTGGCTCCAAAATCCATACTGACCCCTACTCTCTCTTCTGTTTCTTTTTCCGGTTTCTTTGTGGTGGCGGCCTGCGCCACCACCACCTACTCAAAGCATCATGATGCACCAACACTGATGGACTGAAAGCCAGAAGTCTACATGACCATCATCATCAAGTCCTTCCATGAAAACCCTAAATATAAAGAGGACTGTTTGATTTATGTTAGGTAGATTGCCCAGAGAGGACTGGGCGTTCTCTTGGTCTGGAATCCCCACAGATTTTATTTTTTTTCTCCAGCCTTTGGAGTTTTTTTTTTCTGTCCACCCTGGCCATCGGACCTTACTTATTTTATGTTAATTAATGTTGACTTATGTTTATTTTTTATTGCGTCAAAGCACTTTGAGCTACATTTTTTTGTATGAAAATGTGCTATATAAATAAATGTTGATTGACTGATTGATTGATTCTGTAATGATATAACGGATTCGAAATTATCTGCTAATCCACCTATCTTGGTATCATCTGCAGACTTAACCAGCTTGTTACTTATATTCCTATCTAAATCATTTTTAATACAGTATATTAAAAATAGCAGCTGCCCTAGCACTGACCCCTGTGGAACACCAGTCTTCTGATGAGGTTCCTCACACCATCACCCTCTGCTTCCTGTGTCTGAGCCAATTCTGCACCTATCTAAAAACATCACCCTGAACTCCCACTTCTTTTAATTTGATGCCCAACCTCTCAAGTGGCACCTTATCAAATGCTTTCTGAAAGTCCAGATAAATAATATCATAAGCTCCACTTTGATCATATCCTTTTGTTGCCTCCTCATAGAATTTTAACATGTTAGTAAAACACAACCTCCCTCTTCTGAACCCATGCTGACTGTTCATTATAACTCCTGTCCTTGCCATGTGTTGCTCAATCTTATCCTTAATAATTCCTTCCATTAATTTTCCTGTGATGCATGTTAAGCTTACTGGCCTATAGTTGCTTGGATGACCATTCCAGAGTTTAGGGGCCCTGTAATTAAAACCTCAACCTCTCACTGTTATTTTATTAATCCTTTGAATCATAAGCAGACTGGCATCTTGATATCTTAAGGTACGTTCTGGTCTGTAAGTTATGATAAGTTCAGACAAGTAAGCCAGATCTTGGCCATTTAAGGCTTTATATGCTAAAAGGAGGATTTTAAAAACTTCCCAAAACTTAACCAGGAGCCAGTGTAAGGATTTAAGAAATGGAGTTATGTGTTCCTATTTTCTTGTTCTTGTAATAATTCTTGCACCAGCATTTTGGATTCTGAAAGCTGTATAAAGAACAGTTTGAACATCCAGTGATCACTGCATTGCAGTAATCAATCCTACTAGAAATAATTGGATGAATTAATTTCTGAGAATCTTGCTTATTTATAAAATGCCTTAATTTCCCAACATTTTTAAGATGGAAGAAACATGATTTAGACAACTTTGTATTAATGTGTGGTTTAACACTAGAATTACCAGAGCCTACGAAAAAACTTGTAAATCTGTCCCACCTTAAATCGCTTCTTAAAATCGTTCACAGCTCTCCACCAGCGTCTTTTGTCATCTAAATGTGCTGATAAAATCAGGCTGCAAGTTGCCGGCTATTCCATCCCCCCCACCAACTTAGAACGTGCACAAACTTCTCCCAGCTCATGCCTTGATTAATTTTCTGGGAGTGAAGTGGAGTTTTAGAGTGAAAATAATAGATTGTTGTTTGGCACACACGCATTTCATGTCTGTTCCGTTTCTGCAGTAATCTGTGTAAACACATTGTTAAAACAGAAACGTTTTTTATATTCTAGTAGTAGATGACAAAATGTAGGCATAAACTATATAATATATGAAGCCTGAAGTATCAAATAAATACTTTCACAAAAGGTACAAATCTAACACAACAATTGCGCTTTTATTCAAGAATATAACTGCAGAAACAAAAAGCCGCCTTAACATGCGACATTGACACCTTTTTATCATGACTGCCTCCGTGGTGCAGTAGAATCAGCTGCCGACTGGGAATCAAAAGGTTGTGAGTTCCATCCTGCATCACTCTGTTTTGAGAAGTAAACTGCTCATAAAACATACATTTGATTTCAGTCTGTAACAGCCGGTGTAATTTATGATTCTTGTAAAGGTTTGCTTTGTTTTGTTTTTTTTTTTTTAGTCAGTTTTATTATCTCAGCCGCGTTCACGAGCCGAAACACACCCCACCCCCGCATCTGACACTGGTGTTTTCACATAGACGCGCTGTAACAGAGGTAAACTCAGCTCCTACATCGGAGCAAGAATGCACATACCATTGCTTGCATACTAAAGTGTCAGCAGGCACTTTTCGTGGCATTACACACATTTTTGACCATGCCCTCTGCACACTACTTGTGACTTTAGGCTTTAGGAAGTAAGTAAATAAATAAAGGTAAATCGTGTCATAAAATGATTTCTTCAAAACGTCACATATATTTGACTCTTTCTTTTTTTAAAATGTGCGTTGATGCACTTTTTACTAGTTTTGTTGGCACAGGGTCTAGGGAACAAGTACAGTGGAAATAATTCGTTCCAAAACTCTGGTCATAAACCGAGTTGGTCGTGAACCGAAGCAATTTCTCTCATAGGATTGTATGTAAATACAATTAATCCTTTCCAGACCATACAAACTGTATATAAATATGTAAATATATGTAAAGATTAAGCACAAATATAGTTAATTACACCATAGAATGCACAGTGTAATAGTAAACTAATGTAAAAACATTGAATAACACTGACACAAAACACCCAGGCTCCCTGCTCAGCTACACGAGCAGGCTCGCTCACGCTCTCTCTCTCTCTGTAGCACACACCACATGTCAGCAGCACGCGCTCGCTCGCTCGTGCTCTCTCTCTCTCTGTAGCACACACACATCCCCCCCCCCTCGTCAGCAGCACGTGCTCGCTCTCTCTATCTGAACAGAGGGGAACATTTGAATAAATCCGAACTTTAATTTAAAACCAACCACAAGCAACCAAAAAACATTGCAGGAATTCATGCTATCAGCCTTACAGATCGCTGTAAACACTTTTTTTTAAAATGAGTTTTAAGCACAATGGAAAAGAAGGAACATTTGAAAAAAGAGAAAAGTAACATTGCAACAATTCACGCTACAAACTGAAAAATTAACTTTTGAAAAATCCATAATACAAAAACCACCAAGAAAACTAACTTTGCATGAGTCGAGTTCTGGCATGAAGTGTGGAGGAACTGGGTGGAGAAAAGGGAGAGTCTGGCTCCGCAATGGAGGGATGTTTTCCTTCAGGTGTTTTCTCTCTTGTGATTTCTTGGGTTTCTGGTGTTTTTAGCTATTTAGCTGGTGGGAGCGAAAGCCTCATGCAGCCATTCCAAAAACAAAGTCCTTGTGACCCAACCCTTCGTGTTTGCCCTCCACATTACTGGCAGTCTGGCTTTGTTTACATTGTGCTGCTTGAAAGCACGAGGGTTCTCAAATTTGCAAATGAGTAAACTGGTAAACAGTTTTTCCACCTCTTCCAGCACTTGAAGCCTCTGCCTGGTTAACGCTGTAACTCCTTTTGCAACATCAGCTGCTTTAATATATTCTTTCTGCTTTAGAATAGTTGAAATCGTAGATTTTGACTTCTTGTACTCGGCGGCAAGATCAGTAACATGAACGCCACGCTCAAACGTTTCAGTCATTTCTTTCTTTACTTCGATTTCAATTTTCTTCAAAACTTTCTTCTCACCACTCTTCACTTGCTTAGAAGCCATAGTTAACTGCAAAAGCACACGAAATACTGTAGAGCACAAAGAGAGCGCAGGTAAAGCACGCACGTCTGACTGAGAACAATGAACAGGGAGCGGCTCTGCTTAAACACAATAATCGGCGCGTATGAACCAGCCAGGCAGGCACGCACCCTTGCCCCTCTCTCTCAGCAGCAGGCAGGCAGGCACGCAAACCCCGACCCCCTCAGCAGCAGGCAGGCACGCATGTGCAGCACCCTCCCCGTCCCCCTCAGCAGCAGGCAGGCACGCACATGCAGCACCCTCCCCCTCCCCCTCCCTCTCTCTCTCAGCAGCAGGCAGGCATGTCTGACCGAACAATGCAACACGTGCGGAAATCATCGGTGTGCACAAACCGAAAGGGAAACTGGCTTGTTCGTATACCGAGTGTGTGGTCGTGAACCGAGGCAAAAGTTTGGCAAACTTTTTGGACATGAACCGAGTAGTACGTGAACCGAGATGTTCGTGAACCAAGGTTTCACTGTAGTTGGTTTCATTTTAGAAATTAAAGTCAAGACTTCCTGCAAGATCCTTACAGGATTCCATGTTTACATTCAATATTAACAGATCTAAATAGTTTTCCACAATTACACTTGACTTACTTAAAGTATCTATAAATTTTGAAGCAGAATTACAGTCTAGATGTCGCAACTGTCTTTGTTTTAATCTGTCAGTGTATTGGTAAGGGCAGAACCAAATCAAATGTAATTAAGTTGTGATCAGAAACAACTTAATTTAATAGAGTAATATTTACATTTTGAATTTCAGCTTTGTAAGTTATAATTAAATCTAATGTGTGGTTATGATTATTTGTTGGACCTTTGACAATCTAACAAAATCCTACTGAATTTATCAAATAAGTAAAACATATGTTAAATGTGTCGGTTTCCACATTAATGTGTACATTAAAATCCCCCATCAGTACTACGTGATTATAATTTATAGCCAAATCAGATTGTAAGAGCCATTTCCTAGTTCGGTAAGATTCATAAATATTTTAATAGATGACAATGCATAATCTATGGGAGGTTCCTATAACCCCCATAAGTTGAGTAAAATTGGTATATTCTAGCTATATCTATCTGCTTTGACTAAACATTATTCTTCAGTTAGTAACCAGCCTTGCCATGTGTAAGGTGTAGAGGGCACATGGTTTTAAACAGTGCCCATACCTACGGGCCTTTTGAGTGTGTGAAGTAACGTAAGAAAACAGCACTTAAGTGCTGCGCCATACGTTTAAAGCGTACAGAAGAAGAATCTAAGAATCTTTAAGCATAGAAGAAGTTAAAAATCTTAAGTATAGAAGAAGTAAAGATATCTTAAGTACAGAAATAACTAAAGTTTCTCAAGTAACCTAAGTTTAAAGAATATACATGTTTCTTTTTTTTTGCCTTTTATTCTATGTGTGTAACTACGTTTTTCTTTATTCTTGTGTGGATTATTTGCTTTTAACTTTCACTAAATAGTTTTAAAACAAACTTTTGGACTGGGAGATTTCTTTAGGCACGCGTTTTACCCATGCTTGATCTCACATTATACTTCGGCGGTTACACAGGTCAAAGGTTGAAAAATTAAGTCAAGAACAATTAATATGGCCCTGGTGATCTGTAGACTAGCACTACAATTGCTGGAATCTGTTTTAATATTTAAAATGGATGCCTCAAAGGATGTGAAGTTGCTTTTAGAAGTGATTTGAATTTTGTTACAATGAATTATTCCAAGGCCTCTTCTTCAACCAGAATCTCTAGATTTATGAAGGAATGTGCATCCATCAGATGACACCTCAGCTAGGGGAACAGTGTCAGAATTTCTTAACCAGGTTTCAGTGACACAGATTAAATTTTGTACTTAATATAATATCATTTACGAAAACAGCTTTACTTCCATGAGAGCAAATGTTCAATAAGCAGCATTTAAAAGTGTATATTTCTTTCTTAACTGGTGATATATTTTTTGTTTTAATCTGAACTAAGTTGCTATCACTGGTGCCCTGTGACACACTGTGTAGTGGGAATTGGGATCACCAGTCTGCACTCTAGGTGTCTAGTATGTGGGACCGAGTGTGACCAGGATGATGGTGAAAAAGGAAGTTACATTTTATTTATAGGTGCACTTAAAGAAAACAAAAATAATGTCCTGCACAATTTATATATTAATACACTCTCCAATACCGCAAAGGACATACCAAAAACTGTAATTAAATGAAGCCCAAAATAGTTACCATATACAGTATTTACAGTGTTGACTGAAAGTCCCAAATGAAAAGGAATAATGCACACAAACTAGTGAAACCCATATATACACAAACCAATATGAAGCGGTCTTCCTCCACAGTGCTCCAAGTCAGGAAGCTGCTCCTTCAAAAAGTGTGTAGTACAGGATTCACCAAAAACAACAATATTCAAAATACAGAAAAAATGTATATACAAAAATAAACAGTGCAAAAATAAGCACAACCCAATAAATAAAGTTAATTCAGAGATATTTATCAAAATATATATATACAAGAAAAAAAATATTTACAATAATCCAGGCACAAGCCGTAGTGCTTGGTAAAGTCAAAGTGGAGTTCTACCAAGTACCTTTCTGTTAACAAGATCTAGCCAGAAGACACCCTCTAGAGGGATTAATTCCATTTTGTAATCAGCGCCCTCGCGCCGACCAATTAAATTGTTCTATGTCATCCCTCTGCGGGCACGCGATGACGTGAACACGTCTGTGAAAAGTGTCATCCCCTGCCCTGTACAATTACTATAAAAATTCGAGCAGCCGGCGTGGATGTAGCTGTGCCAGCCTTTGAAACGCGAACTACCCTTCTGCCTTAATTAAAAGTAAGCACTTTTTTTTTTAATTATTTCCTCCTTCCCTGAGCTACTGCCCAGACAACTGCAAACACGGGATCCCTCTTGTAAACCGCAGCAAACTAATATTAAGGCGCTTTGCACTTTCTTTTGCTCTTATAGAGTTATGAGGTCGCGGGAGGCACGCGCAGGAGGGGAAGACCGACAATGCCATCCCGGCCGGGCAATGGCAGGGCCGTCTCTTCAGTCTACACGAGACCCACCATGACACTCCCCAAAAGGCGTTAATGTGGTCAACTAAGACGTCTTTCTGCACTATATAAAAAAGAAAAAGGAAAGTTTCCTTTCTTTATACTTTTTTTTCCCAAACAAATGCCTCTCTCTTAACACTGCAGAGGACACTTAACTAATTTTATTTAATTGCTGGTAATGCCAGTAAGGCACATTACCACATGCCCAATGTGGAGGGTCTGGTTTTACCTCTTGGTCTAATTATACACCTTATTTTTTGGTTATCAAGGAATTTAAGGACTGCATCATGACTGAATTTACTGGATGGCCCATAACAGAGATTATGGGTAACAGCTTCAGGAAAGTAACAAGTGGGATAAACAACAGCCTATGATTTAAGATCACATGACTGTGGCCTGGATAGTGCTCTAATCAGTCAGCCAGGTAGTTTTGCTGCCATATTTTTGGATAATACATAAGATCCCCTCCAGTTAGGATGAAAACCCTCTCTTTTGAAAATTCCAAGCCTTTCCCAACAATGATCTCAATTGTTCACAAAGGCTTTGCTTTTATTTGCACACCAGGTTTCTAGCCAGCAGTGGATGGAACGTAATCACACCCCCTCTATATAATCTTGGGGCCTGGTACAACTAAATTCCGACATTTACTTTTAGCTTTGGTGCATAGAGAGATGAAGTTCCTTTTTAATACCTCAGATTGCTGTAAGTAAATATCATTAGTACCGACATGCAGCAATAAGGTACATACTTCATCGTTGGTGATACAATCTAATGCAGCCTCTATGTCAGAAATCTTCACCCCTGCAAGGCATTTAACATTAACTGCTGGTTTAACATAGTTTGGAATTCTAACATTCCGCACTATGGAATTGCCAATTATGATTACTTTATTGTTCTTAGTATCCACAGGCGCACTGCAGAGTGCTGAGAATCTGTTCTGGGTCAGACTTGGTGACCAGGGTGCAGAGGGACTAAATTTTGGCTTCTTAGACCCAGTCTTACTGTTACTTACTCGCCCTGTGGCTGACTGCGCACTGACTACAGTTGGACCTGGACAGACTGAAGCCAAATCAGAAGTAGCCAAATTGTCTAAACAAACTGAGTTAATCCAATTTTCGGTTAGCCTAATTGCTATCAGATTCCAAACGCGGTCCACCAATTCACATATTTTCCTGACCAACTCTAAATTAATTAAACACTTTTGGCAAGTAAAGCTGTCTGCATTGTCAGAAGGAAAACCTGAACTGTACATGCTGCCGAACACACAACATATAAATGTGCCCTTGACAGGCAGAGAACTTAAGGAACTTACGTTTAGCACTGATATCTTCTCTGTTTCTGCAGTAACTTTGGTGCTTTCGGCGCTTTCTGCGTTCAGCTGAATCACTAGGAGACTGTTGGCTTTAAGTTTGCACCACCCACTGAGCAATCAACTTCGATTTCTCATGCCGGTTATTTCTCCTGGTTGGCTGTCGGCTTTACTCCAGTGGAACTTACTCGAGTGTTTGCGAGGAGCTAAGTGCCTATGGGAGACACCTCTGCTTTGTGCTTCCGCTTGCTGCTGCTCAGAAGAGGTGTGGGCTCAGAGAGAAAGAGAGAGAGAAACAGACAGACTATAAGAATCCTGATCCACCTTTTATAACTCCATGTGAAAGTGATGTTCTGTGTAATCTCAGTTTGGAAAAAAATAAAATTATTTTTATGAGGATCTGTTTAGAATTTGTTCACAATAGAGCCAAGATTCATTAATGAAATCTTAAAGTAAACATGACAGGCTTGGGTTGTAACTATTTTATTGGTTGTTTCATTGAATATCAAGAACTGCTTAAAAGAGGGCTCACTTACAGTATAGCTGTCTGGGTATGGGTGCTGTGTCATGGGTTTTTTTCTGAACATATTACAGTATTGAATTTGCTATCTTTTATTTGGTTTGTGTTTTCCTACTGCATTTTGTTCTTTAACAAAAAAATGTGTATATATCCATCCATCCAATTTCTTAACCCACTTATCCAAGGCATGGTTACTGGGCATTCCAGGGTGAACACATACACATCCCCATGCCACACTAAAGACAATTTAGAAATGCCTGTTCACCTAGCCAACATGTCTTTGGACTGTGGAAGAAAATCAGAGCACCTAGAAAGGACCTGGGGGAGAATATGCAAAGTCCATGTAGGGAACAACACAATGCAAACCTCAATTTCCTTATAATGATACAGCACCTCTTTGCTATATATTGTCACGCACACAGGCCTGAGAGATAACTTAAGGGCTTGTCGACTTACAGTTTTACTCCAAGTCATGGGATGGCACTGCTCTCCTCCTCATTGATCTGGAGATCAAGACAATTACTGTTTGATGATGCATGATATCACTTCTGATTTTGAGGTGCCTAAACCTGCCCCTTTTACCTTAACGACATCATAACCTGCAGCACTACCATCTTTCCTCAATCTGGTAGGAGACTCCCATCTGTAAAGACAAATTTTGTCAACCACTTTATTTTTTGTGTGTGCAACAATATACAGGGAGCACCATTTGATGCCTCAACCCTTTTACTTGTTTATGTTTTATTATGTTGTATATTACAATATTTATTTGTATCTGCTTTTTGCAGATTTAGTGTCCTTACGGCATGGGAGTACACATGGTGCTTAAATCTGATCCAATTCTGGAATGTTTCAGATTGCATGGGGTGATGCACTTGCTGGTGGATAGTTACTGGGAAACAGTAACTTGTGAATACCTGCTAACTGCAGTGCTGAATCCCTAAACTGACGCTGAGGAGAGAGAGAACACTGCACACCAAAGTTGATGCACTGTTGTACAGCACGCTCTGGGCAGGTGGAAGTGTTGGGGCTCATTCATACTTCAAGCTCAGAACACGTATGCGCACGCATCATGGCTGCCACGTGTTTCCAGCATTCATTTGATGCGTCCTCTGAGCATGTCCTCAGAAATTAACGCGACGCGTGCGCGAGTAGCAGTACCAGCAAAAAGTCGGGGGGCGCAGTGTGATAAAAGTTGGAATGTGACGTCAGAGTCTCTGTTTACTATCTACATGTGACAGAAAGCCTCTATGCAGATCCTACGGGATTGATGTGCGTGCTTCAATGTTTAATGAGTGGTTCGATGTGGTGAAGCAAAATCCCAACATACAGATGCATTCATGGTGCTTTTATATTCAAGCGCCGCATATTCTTGATCGTAATGACACGATGCAATACATTTTAAAAGTCTCACGTACCATCTTTTGTGCCATCTTCTTTTCCTGGGCCTTACTCCTGACCCAACAGCAGCGACAAACAGCAATAGATCACCACACAAACACATTAAATGTATGCTCATTTAGAATCCTTAGATTTATACTTGATATCACTTTCATTATGAAATGCATTAACATATGTATGTTACATTTTACAGATAAATCGTTAATTTCATTTAAATAATGAATACTGTTAATAATTACACACATGGGGGTGACACGGTGGCGGAGCAGTAGCACTGCTGTCTCACAGGGAGTCACGTCACTGGTATTCCCTGCCTGGAGTTTACATTTTTTCCTCTGGGTTTCCGCGGTGTGCTCCGGTTTCCTTCCAAAGACATGCAGATTTCATCCATCCATCCATTTTCCAACCCGCTGAATCCGAACACAGGGTCACGGGGGTCTGCTGGAGCCAATTCCAACCAACACAGGGCACAAGGCAGGAACCAATCCTGGGCAGGGTGCCAACCCACCGCAGGACACACACAAACACACCCACACACTAGGGTTAATTTAGAATCGCCAATCCACCTAACCTACATATCTTTGGACTGTGGGAGGAAACCGGAGCGCCCGGAGGAAACCCACGCAGACACGAGGAGAACATGCAAACTCCACGCAGGGAGGACCCGGGAAGTGAACCCAGGTCTCCTAACTCCGAGGCAGCAGCACTACCATGACATGCAGATTTGGTGACACTAAAATGACACCAGTGTATATGAGTGCTTGTATTTACCTTCTAGGGATTGTTTCTGCCTCATGCCCAGTGCCAGCTGGAATGAATACATCCCTGGATTGATGGATTTAATCATTAAATATCCTTTTCAGGGATATTGCGGTAAGGTGTCCTCAGAATTTAATGGATGTTCCAGGCAATTCACAACACAGCGAAGCTGAACCTGTTTTCACCGTGATGAATTCTTGCACTTCCACCTGGTGGATTCTTCCAGATTTACATAAAGTGCACACGCAAGTATAAACAGTAAAACGCTTGCATAACAGGAGCGTCCACTGGAGCATGTGTCGCGTGAAGTATAAATCTAGCCTAAGAATGACTGCACGAGTTCTCTGGGATTTTCATGAACTTTGGAAAACAACATTTCTTAATTTTTGCCATCTCCTATATACAGTATGTTGTTTTAACCTCATTTTTGTGAAATGTAGCTTTGTTTTCCTATAACTGCTCACCACTGTTCTCAGTGTTCTTTTTTGCAAGGATGCCAGGTCATGCTTCCACACTCTTATAGATTTTCGACTTCATTGTACCTGTTAGTCAAATTTTAAACTTTATTTTGTGCTTTTTTGTGTGTTTTATTAATTTTATTACTTTTTTTACATTTTCACATTTATGAACAATATAATATATATTTGACCAATGAAATATGTGGCATCAATGTTACTGTTATTGACTGTCTGATTTTCCTGCATGGAAACTTGGGAAGAGTACAAAAAATAAGTACTTCAAACTCATCTTTAAATTTCAAACACTCACAAAACCTATTTGTTCTTTAGTTATTTGTTATCTCTTTTATTATTCACTATGCTTGATTGTTTTCAGGAAGCACACCCCAGAACCATTTCGTAAGCAGAAGGGTGTTTTATGTTCACTTTCAGTGGTTCAATAACAATTACCAAAAACTTTGTCAATAATTGATAGTCTTGTCTGGTTCTGTGAAATAATGAAATAATCAGAAGTTATCAGAATTAATATTGTTTACATAAACAGCAACTTCTGCCTGAAATATACTACCTTGACTTAATCACAAATATTGGGGCCATTCCCAAATTTACATATTCAATTACAGTAATATCCACTCTACTGGAAGCTATCTGTGATTCCAGAGATGGCAAGACCACTGGAAGGTTGTATAAAAATTGTAGAATAGATAATATCAAACCATTGTTGAAGATTCAATAACAGATGTCTAAATTAACAAAGATAACTTAATTTTGATATATTATTTAAAGGAGCATTTTCTCTGATATTTTAGCTAACATGTTTACAAGAATCTTAACATTATTATCTAGTAATAAGACTGGTTTATAAGATTGCTTAAGAAGGTCATTATTCTTCTTTAAAAGAACAGTTATGAGTAAATGGCACGGGGTCTAGAGTATGGGATATGGAAAAGTTGCCCTCCACATTTCGATCCTCACACTTTGCCCCCAACATTTTTAACTTTGATTTTATTTTAAACATCAAAATAGCGTTCCACAGAAACACACTACAGCCGTTGCGAAATGCACTGTTTTCGCTGGCTATCGGTGGTGCATCATGATGCTGAAGAGCAAGCAGTGCGTCACCGACAGTGCAATATCAAAATATTCACCACCATGCACTGCACCATATACAGTATTATAAAAATTAACAATGGCAAAAAGAAACTAGTAGATGAGGACAACTACTTTTATATGTTTTCAAAGAGAATGGTGGATGAACGACATGGAATCTGGGTTTGTGAAAAACATTCCACTTGCAAAGGACGTGTTTGGAC
This sequence comes from Polypterus senegalus, assembly GCF_016835505.1. Lineage (NCBI taxonomy): Eukaryota > Metazoa > Chordata > Cladistia > Polypteriformes > Polypteridae > Polypterus > Polypterus senegalus. Next base: position 70,893,587 of record NC_053169.1, on the reverse strand, counting down.
AGCAGGTTTGGAAGGCTATTTTGTAAAAGTTGTAATTAAACATAACCATGCAGCTCAAGCTGCAATGTGGGAAGTATTGCCATTGATTGGTCAAATCCGGCAACATGCAATAAGCACGAACGAAAAAAAGTAGTTGCAGACACACATGCCAATGCTCAGCATTGCTTCCTAGAAAGAATTCACTTAACCATTTGTCATGTTCGAAACAACAACAACATTACTGAGCAATGTCCAAGACGAAGTAATTCCACAAAATTATCAATAAATTATTATCGTTGGCTTTGCACAACAGTTTTTGATGTATGATTCTCAAGACAAACTGCTCCTGGGTGGCATGACTATTTTTTCTACTCATAACATCAATCTTCAATTATTGACACTGTGGGGTACAGCCCGGACACAGACAGGTAGACATGTTCTTTCTCCACACACGTGTTTGTATACACTATTTACAAATGCACAACCCAGTGCCGCAGCACCAATCACCCCTTAAAGTCCTGGCCGCACAACAATGCCTTGCTCAGTCCTCAGACCGCCTCCACTCCTCTCCTCCGAGCTCCGTCCACTTCCACCCGACTCTTGCTATCGACTGGAGGGAGGCGGCCCCTTTTATGCACGCCTGGATGGGCTCCAGGTGCTTCCTGAGGAGCTTCCGCCGACACACCCCCGTGAGGCAGAAGCACCAACTGTGTAGCCGGAAGTCCTCTGGGTGTTCTTGCTCCTCTTCCCCCCAGCACTTCCTGGTGTGGCGGAAGTACTGAGGTCCAGGGCTCCCAAGGCACCGGGGCGCTCCCTGGCGGTGACCACGGGCCCCTACAGGGTTGGGCTTCCAAGCCCGCAACCTGTGGCCCCCAAAGCAACCAGGGTGGCAGCCCCCACGTGATCGCCCCTGGCATCCTTGACAACGCGTAGCCAGGAGTTGTTTTCTGATGGAACATTTAGTACTGTACCCAGCAGCTTTACACAATTCAATGCAGTTATTCTGGTGGTTTATGCGCCTCTGCCAAACAAAACTCATGCCACATATGTCAAATTGCTTCAAGAAGTTAAAAATATATATCTGGGTCTCCAAACCCAGTGACTTATGACAGATTTTTAATAAAGTGCCATGCACTTTAACAAGAATTTCTAACAAGAATTGTAAAAACCGGTTGTTTTTACCATCTTTCACAAAGTATTTGGTGAAAGGTACAGAATAAAGGTAAATGAAGCCTGATACGAACAACACCATGAATTTGTTTGTTGGATCCTCATGATTCCGGCATTGGCATTGACTCCTCCTGCTAATGTTATTCAAGCATTTGAAGATTTAGTTGAAGCTGATGGCTTCCTCAATGAAGCCATGGTGATTGCAAACTACTTTGAAGAAACATATATTGGAAGAAGAAAATGGTGAGGTCAGCAATTACCCATTTTTGATATCGAATTATGGAATGTTTATGAACGAATGCTGAATGATCAGCAACATACAAACAACTACGTGGACGGGTGGCACAGGTGATTTCAGGAAACTTGTGCTATTTTATTCCCAAATATTTACCGATTCATTGATTCTTTCAAGAAACAACAAGGGCTACACAATTTTGAAATTATACAACTAACTACCAGTAATTCAGGCAATCAAAGAAACAAGAAGTATGCTACAATTTCTACTCGAATCAAAGAAATAGTCCAAAATTTTCAGCATCATAATGTGATTGATTACCTTAGAGGCATTGCATACAACTTCAGATTTTAAACAATGATTTTATAAAATTTGACTGTAGAGATAACAGTGACTTTAACGTATAGCTGGTGCAATTGGCCTGTGGACTTAATCAAAAATGGGAATGTAATTTTTATTGAAACTCTGATATATTATGTCATATGTGGTAGAAATTGAACATCTTATTAAAGAAAGAAACATCCTCTAGCATGACAATTCAGTAATCAGGCAGGGGAAAAGCTGTTCATTGTATCTTTTAATTACTCCTCTGCAAAATGCCTAGGAGGGAGCCATGGAGGGAGCATTCTTCAAAAGCAGTCTATTACAGCATGGTCAGAATGGTCAGATAAATAAGGAATAGGGGCTCATTTCATAAACTGTTGAATTTACGTACAGTGTCAATCAATGCAACAACAACAACATTTATTTATATAGCACATTTTCATACAAAAAGTAGCTCAAAGTGCTTTACATAATAAAGAATAGAAAAATAAAAGACACAGTAAGAAAATAAAATAAGTCAACATTAATTAACATAGAATAAGAGTAAGGTCCTATGGCCAGGGTGGACAGAAAAAACAAAAAAAAACTCCAGACGGCTGGAGAAAAAATAAAATCTGTAGGGATTCCAGACCATTAGACTGCCCAGTCCCCTCTGGGCATTCCACCTAACATAAATGAAACAGTCCTCTTTGGATTTAGGGTTCTCATGGAAGGACTTGATAATGATGGTCATGTAGACTTCTGGCTTTTAATCCATCCATCATTTTTGGAGCATTATGATGCTTTGAGTAGTTGGAGGTGGCGTAAGCCGCCACCACAAAGAAACCGGAAAAAGAAACAGAAGAGAGAGTAGGGGTCAGTATGGATTTTAGAGCCACCATGAATAGTATTATGATGAATTGAACATACAGAGTATCAGGATTAAGTTAAGGTGAAGTTATGAAAAGGCCATGTTAAAGTAATGTGTTTTCAGCAGTGTTTTAAAGTGCTCTACTGTATTAGCCTGGGGAATTCCTATTGGCAGGCAATTCCAGATTTTAGGCGCATAACAGCAGAAGGCCACCTCACCACTTTTAAGTTTTGTTCTTGGAATTCTAAGGAGAGACTCATTTGAGGATCTGAGGTTACGATTTGGAATATAAGGTGTCAGACATTCCGATATATAAGATGGGGTGAGATTATTTAAGGCTTTATAAACTATAAGCAGAATTTTAAAGTCAATCCTGAATGACACAGATAACCAGTGTAGTGACATCAAAACTGGAGAATCGTGCTCGGATTTTCTTTTCCTAGTTAGGATTCTAGCAGCTGCATTCTGCACTAGTTGCAAACGATTTATGTCTTTTTTGGGTAGTCCTGAGAGGAGTGCGTTGCAGTAATCTAGTCGACGAAAACAAACGCGTGAACTAATTTCTCAGCATCTTTCAGTGATATAAGAGGTCTTACTTTTGCTATGTTTCTTAAGTAAAAAAATGCTGTCCTAGTGATATGATTAATATGCGATTTAAAATTCAGATTACATTCAACAGTTACCCCTAAGCTTTTTACCTCCGTCTTGACTTTTAATTCTAATGTATCCAGTTTATTTCTAATAGCCTCATTGTATCTATTATTGCCAATCAATAAGATTTAAGTTTTTTCTTTATTTAACTTGAGAAAGTTACTATTCATCCATTCTGAGATACAAGTCAAACATTGTGTTAGTGAATCAAGAGAATCGGGGTCATCAGGTGCTATTGACAAGTACAGTTATGTGTCATCAGCATAGCTGTGGTAGTTCACGTTGTGCCCTGAGATAATCTGACCTAACGGAAGCATATAGATTGAGAATAACAGCGGACCCAGGATAAGGCCTTGTGGAACACCATATAGGATATCATATGTCTTTGAGTTGTAATTACCACAACTAACAAAGAACTTTCTCCCTGCCAGGTAGGATTCAAACCAATTTAAGACACTGCTAGAGAGGCCCACCCATTGACTAAGGCGATTTCTAAGAATATTATGATCAATGGTGTCAAATGCAGCACTCAGATCTAAGACGATGAGAACAGATAAATGGCCTCTGTCTGCATTCACCCACAAATCATTTACTACTTTAACGAGTGCAGTTTCTGTGCTGTGATTTGTTCTAAAACCTGACTGAAATTTATCAAGAATAGCATGTTTATTTAGGTGGTCATTTAGCTGCATAATGACTGCCTTCTACAGAATTTTACTTAAGAAAGGCAGGTTAGAGATGGGTCTAAAATTTTCAAGAGCTGAGGGTTCGAGATTATGTTTCTTAAGTAGGGGGTTAACTACAGCAGTCTTAAGACAGTCTGGGAAAACCCCCGTATCTAATGATGAATTTACTATGTCAAAAAAATGATCAATTAGCCGATATGCATACATTTTGCTGGTTGGTTCAATGACTTACACCCAAACAATTTATATAAAATAAAAGTCTGTTATATTCTGATTCTTCTTACACCTTTGAGTTGCGCTACCACCTTTTAAATTTCTGTGCATATAACAACTGTCCATTCTTGTTTATAGGACATCTGCTGATTTCTAAGTCATCCTGCAATTTGTATATTACATCAGCCTTTCTTCTGGTACATTATTTACTTGACCATCAATGTACATTTTGTTGTTCACTTGACAATATCTGCTTTCCTGGTGTGCTATTTCTTTAAGATGAATGTTACCCTAAATTTATTCTTCCATACATATTAATTGTCTTAATGAGCACTACTTAAATATATTTTTGTTATCCTTAAAATTCCAGGTTTATTTCTAAGCTTAATTGCATTACACATATTTGGTAAATTTTTTGGCAAATTTAACACGTGCATTTATTAAACCAAAATTAGTTAGAAGATATAAGAAATTAGGTGCATTATTTACATTTCTGTAACCTACTCATTATCTACAGGGGGAAAATTGTGGAAGGTGAAATGTGGTAAAGGCGAAATGTGAGGGCTAACTGTGGGAGGCAAATTGTTGGGGGGTGAAATGTAAAACATATCTACCATTAATTAGGCTAATTTACAGTTATTTATAGAGGCATGCAGTTATTTATAAAAATCTGCTGGATAGCCATCTGGGTCCCTTACTTTCATTCACAAAGGCCCTCTTTCATCGTGCTGCAACAGGTATGAAGATTTATAATTTTCCTCAAATACATTATATTAATTTTTTATACTCAATAAGTTTTGTTCCAACAGCACAGTTAATCTTTAAAATTGAGTTTCATACTTTCTTTGTATATTTTTATAGAGATAAAATCTTTATTAGCTTTCCGGTGGTCATAATAAAAATAACATACCTTGAAAAATAATTGCTCTTTTTTCATATTCAGAAAATTGAATTTGACTGACATTCACTGAATGACAATGTTTTTTGAGCACATCACCAGGAAAATTTTCATATTCTTGAGTTTTCAGTCTTCGAAATGTCAGAAATTAGTTTTGATGTCCTAATTCACAATATATTTTTATACTAAAGATTCAAAAACCTTTGTCCTCTCAGATGTGAATTGAGTGTTTCCCAAAGAGCCCCTACTGTTATTTCTAGAGATGTATTTATCTCTATGAAAATATCATCCTCCTGTATACCATAGCCTCACCAAGGCTGCTGTGTCCAAATCTATACATGCAGTGACTACATTACTATTGTGCCATGCATTGCAAAAAACGTTAAAGTTATGGGTTCATATTCCAATACTCCAATTGGAAAAACAATTTGTGTACAAATGAATGTATTGAAGTCTTTATTTAATATTACTGATATGTTTAATTGCCACTGGTGTGTTATATTAGTGTAGCATAGTAATTTAAGCTCCAGAATAAGAAGGTAATTTGCTGAGACAGTTATCATTAGTGATGAGCAAACTCCATGGAGTTCATTTCGCGATGTGTTTAGTGAAATCACAGAAATGTTTAGGAACTTCTTGCAACTCCATGAAAATGCATTAAAGTCAAAACTGTTTGGTGTGGTGGTGAGCTAATTGCTTGATCACTGCTTGTGCTTTAAAGGTATTTTTTAATGTGCATTTGTTTTAATTTAGGTGTGTGTGGGCCACGCCATGGACCCTGGCCACCGGTTGCACAGGCTGGTCATACTGTGCAACCCAGACAATGGTGGCTTATGAGGCGAAGTAAAGAGATGAGGCATTTTAAGAGTTCATGGCAGTATGTATGTTTTTAAATAAAAGCAGTTTGTCTTTGGCTCTTTGGGTGCTTGCAGCTGTGGACCTGTGTAAACACTAGGTGTAGTGGCCCACTTATTGTTTGATCAGTACAGCTGTTCTACATCGGCCCATTGGAGGTCCTAATTAGGGTGCTGTGCCCACAGGAGAATAAATGGGGTGCCAAAGTGGAAGGAAAGGGGACAAGATTGAGAAAAAAAGAAAGACAGGATGTTAAAAGTAAAGGACAGTAGAGAAGAGCAACAGGATCAAAGTTGAGCAGATGCTGCTACAGAGAGAGGTCAAGCGGTTGGGAACAGAGCCCCTAATGGACAATGCTCACAGATTAGGGTCATTCCTTTAGAGTGTCCAAGGGAGAAGGAGCAACCAACCACTTTGAGAGAGATGGCAAGGCATGGTGGTGGGAAAAGGGAGCATAGCATATGAGAAACCTGTGGATGTTGAGGGATGGCCATGGGGACACCAGCCGATTAAAAGGGTTGATTTGACTTGCTGAGCAGACCATAAGAATGATCAACAGGGATATGGAATAAGAAGAAAATGCTGAATTTCTAAAGGGACTGATCAGGGCTGTTTTAACTGATTTTAACTGTTTGTTGATTATTTATTTATTTGCATGTTAACATCTATAGTACAAAGAACTCATCACTTTTGCACCAGCCTATATTGCTAGGTGTCCTCTTTGCCCAGTCCATCCTCAATCTATGATAATCGATGACACAGATTCGTGAAACACGTGCTAGCTATGTAATATTGCCAGCTAGTAATAGGTAGTATGCCAGCTAGTAATAATAAAACTTTACAGGGGGGATATTATAGTCATGGGGGATATTAACTACTCAAATATTAACTGAGATAACCTTACAAATAGCGGAGCACAAGAGCAGGGTTTTTTTTATCAGTGACTGTTTTTTTAAAAAATTATGTTAAAGCACCAATGTGGGGTGAAGCCTGTCTAGATTTGCTATTTTGTAATAGTCAGGAAAAAATTGAGGGTCTAGAGGTGATTGAACCATTAGGGTCAAGTGACCATAATATAATACAGTTCTCAGTGTTTTGGAATTCTATGAGGACGCAACAAAAGGATATGATCATAGTGGAGCATATGGTATTATTTATCTTGACTTTCAGAAAGCATTTAAAAATGTGCCATGTGAGAGGTTGGGCATCAAACTAAAAGAAGCAGGAGTTCAGGGTGTTGTTTGTCGATGGATGCAAAATTGGCTCAGATACAGGAAGCAGAGGGTTACGGTGCAATGAACCCTATCAGAATTGTCTAGTGCCACTGCTATTTTAAATATACAGTATGTAGATTATTTAGGTTGGAAAAATAAGTAACACACTGGTTAAGTTTGCAGATGATATCAAGCTAGGTGGATTGGAAGATTGGCAGATAATTTAGAATCTGTTGAATCATTGCAGAGGGACATAGACAACATACAAGCTTGGGCAGATTGGTGACAGGTGAAATTTAATGTAAGTAAATATAAAGTATTAGCAAAATACCCGCGCTTTGCAGCAGAAAAGTAGTGTGTTAAAGAAGTAATGAAAAAGAAAAGGAAACATTATAAAAATAACGTAACATGATTGTGAATGTAATTGTTATGTCACTGTTATGAGTGTTGCTGTCACATATACTGTATATATTTACACACACGCACATACTGTATACCCTGTAAACATATATATACACATACATCCACATACATATCTACATATATACACACTGTGAACGCTGGCCCGGACACACACAGACGGACAACATAGTTTCACCCACACACTGTTTATTTATAACGTCTATTTACAAAGATCACGTGCACCACAAACCCCAGTGCCTCTTACACCGATTCCCCAAAGTCCAGGCCTCACTCTTCCAGTGCCTCTCTCTCTTTGACTGCCTCCCGTCCTCTCTCCAGCTCTGTCCTCTTCCACCCGACATCCACTAATGACTGGAGGGTTTTTTCGGAACCCGGATGGGTGTATATATATATACACACATACATACACATATATATATATATACACACACACACATATATACACATATATACAGTACAGGCCAAAAGTTTGGACACACCTCCTCATTCAATGTGTTTTCTTTATTTTCTTTGCCATTTACATTGGTAGATTCTCACTGAAGGCATCAAAACTACTTGGTCAAATAGCCCTTATACAGCCTGGAGGTGTGTTTGGGGTCATTGTCCTGTTGAAAAATAAATGATCGTCCAACTAACCTGACTTCTGCACAACACAACTGTTGGTCCCAGCCCCATTGATAAAGCAAGAAATTCCACTAAATAACCCTGATAAGACACACCTGTGAAGTGAAAACCATTTCAGGTGACTACCTGTTGAAGCTCATCGAGAGAATGTCAAGAGTGTGCAAAGCAGTAATTAGAGTAAAGGGTGGCTATTTTGAAGAAACTAGAATATAAAACGTTTTCAGTTATTTCACCTTTTTTTGTTAAGTACATAACTCCACATGTGTTCATTCATAGTTTTGATGCCTTCAGTGAGAATCTACCAATGTAAATGGTCATCACAATAAAGAAAACACATTGAATGAGGAGGTGTGTCCAAACTTTTGGCCTGTACTGTATATACATATACATATCTACATATATATACAGTACATATATATACATATCTACATATATATATATATATATATATATATATATATATATATATACAAATCTACATATATGTACACATATATATATACACATACATATATATATACATATCTACATATATACTGCTCACAAAAATTAAAGGAACACTTTTTTATTGGGCCTGGCATGAAATCAATTAAACCTGTCTGATAATTTTCTGGTTGGTTAAGCAGCTGAGGTCATTGTTAATCACTTTCAGCTGTATTGGTGTTCATGGACTTAATGACAGGTTCACTAAAGTGGCAACAATTAGAAAACCCTCAAAACAGGACTGGTTTTACATGTGGAGGTCATTTCAAGTTTCTCCCTCTTGATCTTTTTTGGCTGGTTGTCCACTCATGCTAGTTTTGGCTTGAGTAATCATCTCTACTGGCAGTATGAGGCGATTCCTTAACCCTACAGAAGTTGCACAGGTTGTCCAACTTCTCCAGGATGGCACACCCACACGTGCTGCAGCAAGAAGGTTTAATGTGTCTCCCAGCACAATCTCCAGAACATGGAGGAGATTTCAGGAGACTGGCTGTTATTCTCGGAGAGCTGGACAGGGCCGTAGAAGGTCCTCAACCCATCAGCAGGACCGATACCTGCTCCTTTGTGCAAGGTGGAACAGGCTGAGCACTGCTCGTGCCCTACAGAATGACCTCCAGAGGGCCACTGGTGTGAATGTCTCTATCCAAACAATCAGGAACAGACTTCATGAAGATGGCCTGAGGGCCCGACGTCCTGTAGTGGGCCCTGTGCTCACTGCCCAGCACTGTGGAGCTCGACTGGCATTTGCTCAAGAACACCAGAATTGGCAAGTCCGCCACTGGCGCCCTGTACTTTTTACAGACGAGAGCAGGTTCACCCTGAGCAGCTGTGATAGACGTGAAAGAGTCTGGAGAAGACAAGGAGAACGATATGCTGCCTGCAACGCGTTCAACATGACAGGTTTGGTGGTGGGTCAGTGATGGTCTGGGGAGGCATATCCATGGAGGGACGCACAGACATCTACTGCGTAGGAAATGGTGCTCTGACTGCCATAAGGTATCGAGATGAAATCCTTGAACCCATTGTCAGACACTATGCTGGTGCAGTAGGTCCTGGTTTCCTCCTAATGCACGACAATGCCCGGCCTCATGTGGCAAGAGTATGCAGGCAGTACCTGGAGGATGAAGGAACTGAAACAGTTGAATGGCCTTCACGATCCCCTGACTTAAACCCAATAGAACATCTGTGGGACATTATGTTTCGGTCCATTAGGCGCCAGGTTGCTCCTCAGACTGTACAACAGCTCAGGGATTCCCTCATACAGATCTGGGAGGAAATGCCACAAGACACCATCCGTCGTCTCATTAGGAGCATGCCCCGACGTTGTCAAGCATGCATACAAGCTCGTGGGGGCCACACAAGATACTGAAAAGCATTTTGAGTAGCAGAAATTAAGTTTTTGAAAAAATGGACTATCCTGCCACATCTTCACTCTGATTTTAGGGTGTCTACACAATTGAGCCCTCTGTAGGCAGAAACTTTTATTTCCATTAAAAGACATGGCATCCTTTTGTTCCTAAGACATTGCCCTGATGTTATTTGTATAGATATCCAACTTCATATTGAGATCTGATGTATCTAATGTGTTTCTTTAAAGTGTTCCTTTAATTTTTGTGAGCAGTGTATATATATACATACATATATATATATATATATACAGACATACATACATATATATATATACACACATACATACAGACATATATATATACACACACATACATACATACATATACATATATATATATACATATACATATCTACTTATATATACAGTACATATATATATACAAATCTACATATACTGTATATATATACATACACTAGCAGAATACCCGCGCCTCGCAGCGGAGAATTAGTGTGTTAAAGAAGGTACGAAAAAGAAAAGGAAAAATTTTAAAAATAACGTAACATGGTTGTTAATGTAATTGTTTTGTCATTGATATGAGTGTTGTTCTCATATCTATCTATATATATACATATATATATATATATATATATATATATCTATGTATCTATATATATATATATATATGTTGTTCTCATATCTATCTATATATATATATCTCTATCTATCTATATATATATATACCCGCGCTTGGCAGCGGAGAAGTAGTGTGTTAAATAGAGAAAGAGAAAGAAAAGGAAACATTTTGAAAATAACTTAACATGATTGTCAATGTAATTGTTTTGTCACTGTTATGAGTGTCACTGTGATATATATATATAGCAAAATACCCGCGCTTCACAGCGATGTCATGTGTTAAAGAAGTTATGAAAAAGAAAAGGAAACATTTTAAAAATAATGTAACATGATTGTCAAAGTAATTGTTTTGTGTATTTGGCGGCAGCGTCACAAAGTTGTTTTCGCAGCTGCATCAGAAAATGTACCACGACGTCTGACACGCCTCCTTTTTACTGTTTTCTCACAGCTTGGATTGCTGCTGTCATATATATATACACACACACACACACACACACACACACACACACATACATACATACATACATACATACATATATATATATACATATATACACATACATATCTTCATATCTACATATCTATATACATATCTACATATACACTTATATATATACATACCTATCTACATCATATATACACACACATACATACATACACACAAATTATATATATGTGTGTATGTATGTATGTATGTATGTGTGTGTGTATATATATATACACATACATATACTTGTGTGTATGTTTGTATGTGTCTATATGTGTGTGTATAGGTTTGGTCACTGAGTGCAAGGGAAAAATAATAAATTATAGTCTATAAGTTATTAAACAGTAAAACATTAACGTTTTAAGAAGTACAGGTACATTGAAATTACATTTTCTATGTGAACGCTCAAATTTGTGCCTCTGGTAATGTGCCTTACCGGCATTTAAAGAAAATTAGTTTTGTGTCCTCTGCAGTGTTAAGAGAGAAAGGCTTTGGTTTGGGATAAAAGGAAAAAAGGTGTAAAGAAAGGAAAGTTGCCTTTTTCTTTTATATAGTATAGAGAGATGTGTTCGCTGACGTTATGATCGCCTTTTGGGGACAGTCGCGTGGGTCTTGTGTAGACTGGTGAGACGTCCTCGCCATTAATCGGCTGTGATGGCACTGTCAGTCCTCCACTCGTGTGCGTGTCTTCATAATTCGAGGTGAGGACCTGATAATCGATATCGTGCAAAAGAAAGTGTGAATCGCCTTAATATTATTTTGCCGTGGTGTAGAAAAGGGGTCCCGTGTTTGCACTTGTCTGGGCTATAGCTCAGGGGGAGGATGAAAAAAATTAAAAGTGCTCACTTTGACTTAAGGCAGAAGCGCAGTCAGCGTCTCAAAGGCCGGCACAGCTATGCACGCGCTGGCTGCTCGACTTTTGCTGGGCAGGAGACCCCAGTTTTGCAGACACGCTCATGATATCAAAAGTCTCAGCGCTCTTTGGAGGTCATTCATATATATATATATAGCAAAATACCCGCCTACAGCGAGAAGTAGTGTGTTAAAGAAGTAATGAAAAGAAAAGGAAACATTTTAATAATAACGTAACATGATTGACATTGTCATGAGTGTTGCTGTCATATATATGCCTGCCTAAATAAGTCACCCTCGCTTTGCTCTTACTTTTTACCGCTCATTTAATCATGGCTAGTGGCGGAAAAATTATAAAATGGAAGGAGGATGGCTTTACCAAAACAATTATTGATGGCTAATCGATTATTCATAAAGCTTGAATTGGTGATCTGTTTTTCTGTGTTAACCTCATATTTTTCATACTTCTTCTCAAACTAAGGTGGTGCGAGGGTAAAATGAATCGGGATGCTGATCAATGTAATCGTGTACCAGGAAATCATGCATTGACAAAAGCTCCCTTTGCTTGTAATGCAAAGTGTGATTAAATGCATTATTTTTAACGCGTTATGGAGCACATGCATCGAAGCTTCTCAGCTGTGCTTGTGCTAAGAAAAGGAAAGATTTTAAAAATAACGTAACACGATTGTCAATGTGACCTTTTGTAAGTAGTGCCTGGAGGATTCAGTGTGTAGAAACTCTAGAGACAGCGTGTGTATTAACTTGTGGATTTTTCTGTGAGTATTTGGTGGCAGTCTGACGAAGTTGCATCGGAAGACGGCGTTAGCCGCGGAGCTCAGCTCAGAACAAAATGAGGTGGGAGGGGAGATGATGACGTGACTCCCCCCCACCCGCCTTTAACTGTCAATCCCCACAAACACAGTCTCGGAATTTGCATAAGCACACCCCTTCACCTACAATTTTAACTTAGTTACAAAGTGATCAAAACTCTCGCTTATATCCTCGCCCTCTCATTAAACTTGTATCCCGCATTACCTGTGGGCATGTGAAACGCCAGCGGTAGCCTGTCTATGAACTTAATTTAAAGTTTAGGTTTACACCTTGCTTTCTTTCCGAGCTGGCAGCACTCATGAATATGGTAGTATATGTCACTCGCTCACTTCTTATTGTTTCGCTGCCTTCTCAATTATAAAATGCATGTTTTCTTAAGCGCTTTTTGGAGGTATTCCTGGTTTTCTACGCACTGCGTTGACAGTCAGTTCACGTGATTACGTGGGAGGCGTGATGATGTCACACAAAACTCCGCCCCCCACGTCATTCCAGCTCAACTCCATTACAGTTAATGGAGAAAAATATCTTCCAGTTATGACCATTAGGCATAGAATTTCGAAATGAAACCTGCCCAACTTTTGTAAGTAAGCTGTAAGGAATGAGCCTGCCAAATTTCAGCCTTCTACCTACACGGGAAGTTGGAGAATTAGTAATGAGTCAGTGAGTCAGTCAGTCAGTGAGTCAGTCAGTCAGTGAGGGCTTTGCCGTTTATTAGTATAGATTACATGTAGGAAGTAAAAATGATAAGTTTGAATATACAATGGGACGTATGAAAATCAAATGTACACCGTATAAAAAGGATTTAGGAGTTGTAGTGGACTCAACATTATCAACTGCCAGTGTTCAAAAGCCATCAAGATTGCTAACAGAATGTTAGGTTATATAGCATATGTGCAAGGAGGTTATGCTCAAGCTTCATAAAGCACTGGTGAGGCCCATTCTGGAGTACTGCATACAGTTTTGGTCTCTAGGCTACAAAAAAGACAAAGTAGTGTTAGGAAAAGTCCAGGCTGATTCCAGGGCTACAGGTTGAATTAGAGGAAAAGATTAAAAGAGCTCAGCCCTTTCAAGCTACCAAATAGCGTGGTAGACTGTATGACTTTATGGACCTTAAAAACTAGACTTGATATTATTTTACACGAATTAAGTGGATAGGACTGACAAGCTGTGTTAAGTTGAATGGCCTGTTCTCGGCTAGATTATTCTAATGTTCTAATGAAGGGCTGTCCTACGAAGTCTGTGCAGCCCACCTCAAAAGGCATGGAGTTTGAGCAATTGTCCAACACTTCAATGTATTTCATACCCTTCCTTTCCTGAGCCTCATCTATCCTCTATTCCGATGGAACAGTTAGTTCTAGCATGATAACCTGTCTCATTGTTTCTGAAATCAGGATGTTGTTGAGTCTCCATTTATTCATTTTGATGTTAGCTGGGAATTTAAGATGCCTTTCCAGGTCAACATAAAGCACCCAGTCCCACAGCAAGTAAATCTGGCCAGCCAGGTAGTGCTACCCCTCTGTTTCAGCTGCTCTCCCTCCTTAACAGAAGAAATACATTTCACTGGAGGATTGATCGTCCAGCTATTTCTTATCCCCTTGCTGATGTTCTTGTCAGCAGATTTGAGGACTTGGTTGTGCCAGAAATTATATCGCCCTGTATCTAAAGCCTTGGAGCAACTGCTTACTATGTGTTCTAGGGTGCATTTCTTGAAACACTGGGGACATGCCAGGGCTTCAGCTATGTTTCATGTGAACGAATTGGATTGATTTGAGAGGACATCATAGACTTCCAGGATTAAAAGATTAATCCTATGTGGATTACATTGACAGAATTCCAAATAGGTGATTCTGTGCTCTACAGTCTGTTCCCACTTCTTGTTGTTTCATAGCTACTGTCTTGCAGATCCTTTCCTCCTCCAGAGCATACTGCACATCCTCCTGTATTAATTTTCTTCTCTCTTTCACACTAGTATTACTGTAAGAAGTTATCTCAATCTCAGAGTTGGCTCTGCCATGTGTCACTCTACACATAAGAACCTTGTGCTGCAGTCTTTTGTATTGCATCAACTGCTTTCTTTTACTGTAAAACCAGCACCGACCACTTTAGAAGGTCTTTTGACTCCACATACTTGTAGTAAATTCTTCCAAACTCCTCCCTGACTGAGCTAAAGGGACACTGAAATTCTTGTTGTTCCCATACAGTGTAACATTACTCTTGATTGCTGTGCAGCAATCCTAAAAATCTTTGGAGGAAACTGTTGACCTTGCACTCAGTGTCTTCCACCTCTAGCAACACCTCTGGTGTTCTAATAGATGCAGGCCATAATTTTCCTGGGATATCTGACCTATCAACAACTATCAACTAGCCCTCAATGTCAGCATATGTGGATCTGGCATCTTTTAGATAATTAGACTTTTTTAACCTGTGAATGGATATATTATATATATTTTCTTCCATTGTGTTTGTAAATAACTCTTCATATTTCATTGTAATATTAGGAACTGTTTAATATGACTGCGGTGGGCTGGTACCCTGCCCGGGGTTTGTTTCCTGCCTTGTGCCCTGTGTTGGCTGGGATTGGCTCCAGCAGACCCCCGTGACCCTGTAGTTGGGATATAGCGGGTGGGATAATGGATGGATGGATGAATGTTTAATTTGAGTTACTTGTAAGCTGTAGCAACTAAAAATTGTAAATGAAATAAAAAGATCAGTTAAATAACTAGTTAAATAAATTGTGATGCTTTGTACAGCTTTCTAGTTATTTACAGAATTGCAGCAGAATATTCAAATACTTGGCCACTTCCTGCCCATGTGGTGTTAGTAAATATATATGGCAAGCAAAGGACTAAATTTTTAGGTCAAGGTTCAAATGTGGACTGGGAAGCTATAAGAAGTAGAAATCTGTAAAATACATATTTACTGAATGGAAAAGGATTATGTGTTTTGCTACCTGTGTTTCTATGCTTTACTGACATTTTCCATTAAACTTCTAGCCTGGATGAATACATGCATTAATTCTGTTGAGGACAAATATATGCATTTTCAATTACTTAAATGTCAAATATGAAAAAAATGTGGATAAAGGCAAGTGATAATCTTTTACTTCCTCCTTCCATCAATTATCAAACTAGTCTAATCTAATTCAGAGATATGGAAGTCAATCCCAGCAGTATTGGTCTAAGGTAAGAACCAACCCTGGACTGGCAGCCAGTTCATAGCTGACCAGATTCATCTTCACACCCTTTGATTCAATTAGTTTGATTCTAGAATAGAATATGCCAATTTACAAGTAAAAAACACTCCTCACATCTACAAATACAATATAAAATAGTACGAAAATTACATGAAGTAATACACAATACTTTGTAGGTAACACCATGCAATATGTTTTAAGAAATAGATGAAAATAAACATTTATCTACACTCTTGATTGTAGAATGTTTCATAATTCATTTATGAGGTAAAATCCATAATAATTGGCACTGAAAATTGTACTTGTGTGGTAATTTGCTATTTAAAAAATATTTACAAAAATGCATCCCTGTATGCATTTAAATTCTATGGATATTACTATGCTGATTACATTGTACTACTGCATTTTAACATCAACTCATGCATGTATTATAATGTAATATTTACCATAATTAAATTGCTTTCGTAATTAAAAGCAATGAATAACAACAAAAGTCAAAAAATGAAATCCAACAAGGCAAATTGTATATTTAGCTATATAGATATTGTTTCTGTTACTACTACTTCTTGTTTCCTACTCATTATTTTAATGTAATAAAAAGGTGAAACCCCCAGGGTGACAACATTAAGAGTGCCACACCTTTGCTTTCCTTCCTTTCCTAATAATTCCAGTTTTTCAAGGATGGGTTGTAACACTGTTATCTTTGGTACAGGAAATATATTTTCAAAGTTATCTACTGCTGCTGGAATAGTTCTTTTTAAAATGCATGGATTGAAACACATACAGTATGAACTATTTTACTTTATTTATGTTCTACTTGCTATGTCAGTTAATTATAATGGCCCTTTAATAAGTACCCACATTTCTAATGACTTTTTATTATCCTGAAAGCATTTCTGTCCACTATCATGAAGGAATCATTAATACCTATAATACAAAATATTCTTCCATGAGAAATTGTGCCTCTGCAACATTATTATCATATATCATTACTAAAGTTAATGTGACTGTAGGCGATTAGCATTAGGAACAATATAACAATTAAAAGAAATGAAATATTACAAATTATGAATTTTATATTATATGGTGTTGACTTCAACCCGGACACAGACAGGCGGACATCGTTGGCTCCACCACACACTGTTTATTTACAATATATTTACAATTAGTCATGTGCACTCCCCAGTGCCTCCTGCACCGTTCCCCCAAAGTCCAGGCCACACAGTCAAAATGCCTCTCTGGCCGCCTCCAATCCTCTCTCCAGCTCCGTCTCTCTTCCACCCGACTTCCGCCATCGACTGAAGGGTGGCGGCCCTTTAAATAGGAACCCGGATTGGCTCCAGCTGCTTCCCGGCACTCCTCCATAGACACGCCCCAGTGTGGTGGAAGTGCCGGCTGCGCACCTGAAAGCCGTCCGGGTGTCCCCGGTCGTCTTCCCCCCCAGCACTTCCTGGTGTGGTGGAAGCGCTGGGCTCCAGGGATATTCAGGCACTGGGGCGCCGCCTGGCGGTGGCCACGGGTCCCTACAGGGCTGGGCTTCCAAGCCCTTTACCCGTGGCCCCCAACATAACCAGGGCAGACGCCCCCCGCGGTCTGGAGGAGGTACAAGCCCTCCTCTGGTCCTCCTGCCACAATGGTTAGTAACATTAAAATTGCATGTGTATCATTTTTGTTTTAAATAATCTAAAATTAGTTTAAAAGGAGTTTTTGTCTTAAATAGGTGAACACCATACCTATCTCAATCAAGTATTTATCCTAGTATTATCCAAAACACAGTATACAAACATCAATTATTGAACCTGCACAATTTACCTCAGAATTGTAGGAGCCAAGTCTAATCCTGGGCACACACAAGACCCAGCTCTACATATAAGGCCTATAAAGAGTACTCAATCCTTTAAAAAATCACAAAATAATTTATTGCGTAAGTATTACCCCCATATGTCACAACTGGAACATCACTGGTGCATCCGGTTGCTTTCAGAAGTGACATAATTGGTTAAGCAGAGCTCCCCTATCTGTAGGCAAGAAGTCTGAATTGATCGGAATATAAATGCACTACATCTGGATGGTAACGTTTGCGGTTTAGCATAACTTACACCATGAGGAAAGAAGAAAATATTCAAGTCACTGAATATTCCTGCAAGTGAAATCATTAAGAAATGGAAAGAGTATTCCACAGCTGTAAATCTGCTAGGGCTAAAAAACTGACTGATCATGCAAGAAGACATCAAGTGACCAAGAGACCTCTGAGAATGTGAAAAGAGAAAGCAGTGAGATTGGAAGGACTGTTCATACTAAAACTATTGTTCTCGTAATTCATAGCGACAGCTTTATGGTGGCATGGCAAAGAAAAAGCCACTGTTACAAAAATGCACATCATATCTAGTAAAATTTGCCAGAAGAAATATGGTAGACTCTTAAGTCAACTGGAAGAAGATTCTATGATCTCATTAGACCAAAATTTCGGGCCTTCAGACTAAATGCCATGCTTGGTATAAGCCAAACAATGCACATTTTTAAAAACATATCATTCCCACCATGAAGCATGGTGTAGGCAACATAATGCTATGGGGATGTTTCACCACAGCAAGAAACCTATGCCTTGGGATAAGATTTGTTTACCAGCATGACAAAGACCTGATAAAGCAAAACAGAAATGGTCTAAAAACAACAATATTAAGGTCTTAGTTGTAATCGATTCAGTATCCAGATCTCAATTTAGCTGTAAATTTGCAGCTGGACTTGAAAATGGCTGTGCACTCACAATCAATCCCAAGGCAACTTGACTGACTTTGAACAGTTTTGCAAAGAAGAAGAACTGAAGAAAAATGGCAATGTCCAGATGTGTAAAGCTGATAGACACAGTCTCACAGACTTATAGCTGTAATTACTGCCAAATTATTTGTGTGATCAAGTATTTTATGTTTTATTGATGTAATTACATTAGATCAGTTTACAGAGGTCTGTTTACACTTTGACAACATGTTTTTTTTTCTCTTGATCAGTATTTAGAAAGCCAAATTAAATCAACTGTGATACAATGTATAACAATACATGGAAATACTTTTTATAGGCACTTTTATTACAAGGCACCCATATTGATGCAGTGCAAGTTTAGAGTCACCAATTCATGTATGTCTTAGGAAAGAGGAATGAAAATAGGAGTTTTTGTGAAAAACCCTCCAAAGTGTAAACTCCATATTTACAGTTCAGAGTTATGGAGCCGTGAAGCAGGACCATACCTACCTTGTACAGAATATAGTAATGGCTAACATAAACATATCATCTAGCAGTAGACTAGTTACATCCCTCTCTAGCTATGGTTTGTGTCGACCTGCACATGCTTTTTGCAATCAACACTTAAGATATTCAACACATCTTAGAATTTGAAAAGCACCAATGAGACATGTCACAAAGTCCAATTGTGACTGGCATGATTTTACATGCTTTATCTAAGGTGACAGCTATAGCAATAACGGAAACCTGGCTAAATAACAAAGATGGGGATGAGTGTAACATAGAGGGATACACATTTTTTAGGAAGGATAGACAGAACAGAAAAGGAGGTGGGGTTGCTGTTTATGCCAAACAGGAATTAAATGTAAGTCATCTTCAGTTGGATGATGAGCCCCATCTTAGTGAGGACATGTGGCTTCGCCTGGAAAATATTAGGGAAAAAGGTCTCATTTTAGGAGTGTGTTATAGACCACCCAATTCAGACAGTAATTTCAACACACATCTTTTTAGTATTATCAAAAGGCAAGTTTACAGGGGGATATTATAGTCATGGGGGACTTTAATTATCCAAATATTAACTGGGATAACCTTACAGATGGAGGAGCACAAGAGCAGGAGTTTTAGAAGTAATCGGCGACTGTTTTTTAACACAGCATGTTAAAGCACCAACAAGGGGTGAAGCCTATCTGGATTTAGTATTCTGTAATAATCAGGATAGAATTGAGGGTGTAGAGGTGATTGAACCACTAGGGTCAAGTGACCATAATGTAATACAATTCTCAGTATTTTGTAAGAGTACAGATGCAAAGACTAAAATTGTTAAGTTGAACTTTAGTAGGGCTAATTTTGAGCAGATGCGACAAAGTCTAAGTAGGATAGACTGGGATAAGCTTTTAAATGTGGAGACAGTCGAGGAGCAGTGGAACAGGTTTAAAAATGTTTTACATGTAATGCAGGACAGATACATACCTAAATTTGGAAGTAATAGGAAACTAAAAAATCTCCACGATGGATTAATAAAGATTTAAAAAAGAAGTTGCAAAGGAAAAAACTGCTGTATAAGGCATATAAGACTAATGACTGCAAAGAGAACCGTAGCGCGTATGAGAACATGAGGGCAACCATTAAGAAGGATATCAGAGAGGCTAAAAGACAGTTGGAGAGGAATATAGCAGATAAGGCTAAAGAAGACCCCAAGAGATTCTTTCAGTATTTTAGTAGTAAAAGAACAGTTAAGGAGGAGGTCAAGTTCATCAGGAATAGTAAAGGGAATTAAAAGATACAGACAATGAAATAGCAGATGCCCTAAACTTACATTTTTCTGAGGTGTTTACAAGTGAGCAAGTGGATAACCTGCCAGAGGTAAACACAACTACTAAGGAGGTACTGAGGGATTTGGAAATTGTAGAGGGAGAAGTGCTGCTCAGATTAAATAAGATGAAATCAAACAAATCACCAGGCCCAGATAATATTTATCCTCGTGTTCTTAAGGAGGCTAGTGAGTACATATATAAACCCTTGACACATTTTTAGGAAGTCACTGTGCACTGGAGAGATTCCAAAGGACTGGAAAATGGCAAATATCATCCCATTATATAAAAAGGGTGACAGGGCAGATCCAAGCAACTATAGGCCAGTAAGCTTAACAAGCATCACAGGAAAATTAATGGAAGGAATTATTAAGGATAAGATTGAGCAACACATGACAAGGACAGGAGTTATTCTGAACAGTCAGCATGGGTTCAGAAGGGGAGGTCGTGTTTTACTAACATGTTG
This sequence comes from Polypterus senegalus, assembly GCF_016835505.1. Taxonomy (NCBI): domain Eukaryota; kingdom Metazoa; phylum Chordata; class Cladistia; order Polypteriformes; family Polypteridae; genus Polypterus; species Polypterus senegalus. The sequence continues at coordinate 70,872,619 of NC_053169.1, read as the reverse complement.
GAATTCTATGAGGAGGCAACAAAAGGATACGATCAAAGTGGAGCTTATGATATTATTTATCTGGACTTTCAGAAAGCATTTGATAAGGTGCCACATGAGAGGTTGGGCATCAAGTTAAAAGAAGTGGGAATTCAGGGTGATGTTTTTAGATGGGTGCAGAATTGGCTCAGACACAGGAAGCAGAGGGTGATGGTGCGAGGAACCTCATCAGAACTGGCTGATGTTAAGAGTGGTGTTCCACAGGGGTCAGTGCTAGGGCCGCTGCTATTTTTAATATATATAAATGATTTAGATAGGAATATAAGTAACAAGCTGGTTAAGTTTGCAGATGATACCAAGATAGGTGGATTAGCAGATAATTTGGAATCCGTTATATCATTACAGAAGGACTTGGATAGCATACAGGCTTGGGCAGATTTGTGGCAGATGAAATTTAATGTCAGTAAATGTAAAGTATTACACATAGGAAGTAAAAATATTAGGTTTGAATACACAATGGGCGGTCGAAAAATCGAGAGTACACCTTATGAGAAGGATTTAGGAGTCATAGTGGACTCCAAGCTATCAACTTCCAAACAGTGTTCAGAAGCCATTAAGAAGGCTAACAGAATGTTAGGTTATATAGCACGATCTGTGGAGTACAAGTCCAAGGAGGTTATGCTCAACCTTTATAATGCACTGGTGAGGCCTCATCTTGAGTACTGTGTGCAGTTTTGGTCTCCAGGCTACAAAAGGACATAGCAGCACTAGAAAAGGTCCAGAGAAGAGCGACTAGGCTGATTCCAGGTCTACAGGGGTTGAATTATGAGGAAAGATTAAAAGAGCTGGGCCTTTACAGTTTAAGCAAAAGAAGATTAAGAGGTGACATGATTGAAGTGTTTAAAATTATGAAGGGAATTAGTACAGTGGATCGAGACTTGTATTTTAAAATGAGCTCATCAAGAACACGGGGACACAGTTGGAAACTTGTTAAGGGTAAATTTCGCACAAACATTAGGAAGTTTTTCTTTACACAAAGAACGATAGACACTTGGAATAAGTTACCAAGTAGTGTGGTAGACAGTAAGACGTTAGGGACTTTCAAAACTCGACTTGATGTTTTCTTGGAGGAAGCAAGTGAATAGGACTGGCGAGCTTTGTTGGGCTGAATGGCCTGTTCTCGTCTAGATTGTTCTAATTGTTCTAATTGTCCAAGTTTAAACAGTAAACTAAAGAGAAATAATCTAAATACAGTGGAACCTCGGTTCACGACCATAATTCATTCCAAAACTCTGGTCGTAAACCGAGTTGGTCGTGAAACGAAGCAATTTCCCCCATAGGATTGTATGTGAATACAATTAATCCATTCCAGACCGTACGAACTGTATGTAAATATGTAAATATATGTAAAGATTAAGCACAAATATAGTTAATTACACCATAGAATGCACAGTGTAATAGTAAACTAATGTAAAACATTGAATAACACTGACACAAAACACCCAGGATCCCTGCTCAGCTACATGAGCAGGCTCGCTCGTGCTCTCTCTCTCTCTGTAGCACAACCCCACCCCCACTGTCAGCCCCTCCCTCTTGTCAGCGGCATGCACTCGCTCCCGCTCTCTCTTTCTCTGTAGCAAACACACACAACCCCCCTGTCAGCAGCACGCGTGGTTTCTCTCTCTGTAGCGCACACACCCCCTGCCCCCCTCTGTCAGCAGCACGCCCACACTCTCTCTCTGAGCTCACTCGCTCGCACTCTCTCTCTCTCTGAACAGAGGGGAACATTTGAACAAATCCGAACTTTAATTTAAAAACTAACCTCAAGCAACCAAAAAACATTGCAGGAGTTCATGCTAATAGCCTTACAGCCCAATCGCTGTAAACACTTTTTTTAAAATGAGTTTTAAGCACTGCAGAAAAAAAGGAACATTAGAACAAATCCAAACTTTAATTTAAAAAGCAACCAAAAAAGTAACAAGATCACGCTATTTTAGCCTTACGGCCCGATCGCTGTAAACACTTTTTTAAAATGAGTTTTAAGCACAGCGGAAAAAAATGAACATTTGAAAAAAGAGAAAAGTAACATTGCAACTAATCACGTTATGAACAACTCCATCTGTAAACATTTTAATGAGTTTTAAGCACAGGGAAAAAAGCGAACATTTGAAAAAAGAGAAAAGTAACATTGCAACAATTCACGCTACAAACAGAAAAATTAACTTTTGAAAAATACAAAAACCACCAAGAAAACTAACTTTGCATGAGTCGAGTTCTGGCATGAAATGTTTTCCTTCAGGTGTTTTCTCTCTTGTGATTTCTTGGGTTTCTGGTGTTTTTAGCTGTTTAGCTGGTGGGAGCGAAAGCCTCATACAGCCATTCCAAAAAGAAAGTTCTTGTGACCCAACCCTTCATGTTTGCCCCCCACATTACTGGCAGTCTGGCTTTGTTTACATTGTGCTGCTTGAAAGCACGAGGGTTCTCAAATTGGTAAATGAGTAAACTGGTAAACAGTTTTTCCACCTCTTCCAGCACTTGAAGCCTCTGCCTGGTTAACGCTGTAACTCCTTTTTCAATATCAGCTGCTTTAATAGATTCTTTCTGCTTTAGAATAGTTGAAATCGTAGATTTTGACTGCTTGTACTCGGCGGCAAGATCAGTAACACGAACGCCACGCTCAAACTTTTCAATAATTTCTTTCTTTACTTTGATTTCAGTTTTTTTCAAAACTTTCTTCTCACCACTCTTCACTTGCTTAGAAGCCATAGTTAACTGCAAAAGCACACGAAATACTGTAGAGCACAAAGAGAGTGCAGGTAAAGCACGCACGTCTGACTGAGAACAATGAACAGAGCGGCCCGCGCTCTCTCGCCTTCTTTCTCTCTCAGCTGTATCCCACCCCCCCTTCGGCAGAAGGCAGGCAGTACGTGCACGCGAACCATCCCCCAACTCCACCCCCCGGCACAGGCAGTCAGGCAGGCAGACAAACATGTGTAGCAATCTCCCCCTACCCCTCCCCAGCAGGCATGAGGCTCGCTCGCTCTTTCTCTCTCTCTCTGCAGCAGGCAGGCAGTCTGACCGAGAACAATGCAACACGCTCGCACAAACCGAAATGGAAACTGGCTTGTTCGTATCCTGAGTGTGTGGTTGTGAACCGAGGCAAACGTTTGGCGAACTTTTTGGTCGTGAACCGAGTTGTACATGAACCGAGGTTCCACTGTATAATCTTTATAGTTGAGGAGTGAGAACAGTGACAGGCATGTTGGATAATCCAAGGGACATTATACCACTAAGGATAACTGTTAAATCTCACCTTTAAGGGTGAGGATGAGAAGGTTTAATTAAAAAATATACAGTAATCCCTCCTCGATCGTGGGGGTTGCGTTCCAGAACCCCCCGCGATAGATGAAAATCCGCGAAGTAGAAACCATATGTTTGTATAGTTATTTTTATATATTTTAAGCCCATATAAACTCTCCCACACTGTTAATATTATTAGAGCCCTCTAGACATGAAATAACACCCTTTAGTCAAAAGTTTAAACTGTGCTCCATGACAAGACAGAGATGACAGTTCTTTCTCACAATTAAAAGAATGCAAATATATCTTTTCTTCAAAGGAGTGTCTGCATCAGGAGCAGAGAATTTAAGAGAGAGAGCGAGCGCTCGCAAAGAAAAGCAAACAATCAAAAAATCAATACGTGTGCTTTTAAGTTTGCCCGAAGTACCGCAATAAAGCGGCATTTTTCAGAGGAGCGTCAGTATCTTCTAAGCAAACAGCCTCTGTGCAAACAGCCCCTCTGCTCACATCTCCTCCGTCAGGCGCACAGAATGTCAGAAAGAGAGCGAGATTAAAGCAAACAATCAAAAAATCAATATCTGTGCTTTTGTGCTTTTAAATATGCTGAGCACCGCAATAAAGCGGCATTTTTTAGAGGAGCGTCAGTATCTTTTAAGCAAACAGCCTCTGTGCAAACAGCACCTCTGCTCACACCCCCTCCGTCAGGCGCAGAGAATGTCAGAGAGGATGAGATAGAGGCAGAGACAAGCAAACAATCAAGCATCGCGAGGGATGCATATCTTATAGCATTGAGGAGTTTTAGTTAATATATAATACATGCTCTGATTGGGTAGCTTTTAAGCCATCCGTCAATAGCGTCCCTTGTATGAAATCAACTGGGCAAACAAACTGAGGAAGCATGTACCATAAATTAAAAGACGCATTGTCCACAGAAATCCGCAAACCGGCGAAAAATCCATGATATGTATTTAGATATGCTTACATTTAAAATCCGCGATAGAGTGAAGCCGCGAAAGTCGAAGCGCGATATAGCGAGGGATTACTGTATAATATGCACATTTTCTAAATGTGGTAGTTTTATACCAGTATAGAAGCTGTAAAAAATAAAATTTGTTACTCCACTTACTACTATTTATGCTGTATTAATTAATCTCTGAATTAGATGTACTGCATATAGGCACAGAGCAGAAAAAAGGCACAACACAGCAAAATAGTGAGTAAATAACCAGTATCATAGTGGCTAATAAATTAAAATTACTATAATTCCGTAATCCAGTGTTTCTCAATTTCTTTTGGAGTCACAGCCCAATTTTTCCAATGTAACTGTTTTCATGATCACCAAGGTCCACTTTAGTGAATCAAGGACAATTGTAAGAGTGAGGGTTTCCCTTAGTGAACAGAGCACTAATTTCATGCAGGGGATGCATGTATAAGTGTGGTAGCTGGCCCAGACACAGACAGGCGGACACTTTAATGTCACCCAACACACGTTTATTCTTCATTCTATTATGTACAAAAAGTGCCACACAACCCCAAAGTCCCCAAAAGTGCAGGCCACAACACACTATGCCTCTTTCTCTTCAGGCCGCCTCCTTGCCTCCTCCAGAGACCTCGTCCTTCTTCCACCCGACTCCAGTCATTGTATGAAGGGAGGAGGCCCCTTTTATGCTTCCCTGGATGTGCTCCAGGTGTGTCCTGGCAATCTTCCACTGACACACCCCAGTGTGGTGGAAGTGCCGGATGCATCCCTGGAAACACTCTGGGTGTCCCTGCTCCTCTTCCCCCCAGCACTTCTGGATGTGGCTTTAGTGTTGAGCTTCAGGGCTACCAAGGCATTGGGGTGCCCCCTGGCGGTGACCACGGGCGCCTACAGGGTTGAGCTTCAAAGCTCTGTACCCGTAGCTCCCAAAGGAACCAGGGTGGTCGTCCCCACATGGTCTGGGGGAGGCATAAGCCCTGTTCCGGTCCTCCTGGGTGTCCCAGCCGGGTTGCCCCCCCAGTCAATAGAGCTCAAACATCAGAGCACTTCCCTTTGGTGAATCAAGTTTGACCATCAAACTGCTCCCCCTTATTTAGTGCAACCACCCACTCCCGACCCACTACTATTTTAAACAATAGCAACATGCCCCACCAACAGAAGCCCACAATGTAAAAGTGGGGCAAGTAGTTGAGAACTACTGACATTGTGGAAAGAAAGTAAAGTGTAAAAGAAATAACTGGAAATAACCCTACATACAGGGCAGCATTAGCACTAATAGAGCAAGAACATAAGTGTTCATTCATAAGAAGGAATGCATTGTCGGTTTAAAAAATAAAAAATAAAAAGAGGACCTTTGTATTAGGATAACAGTTATGAACAACAGATCAAGCAGTGGTAAAAACTGGCAAGTCAATTATTAAATAACCAGCGTTATAATGCCTGGGCCAAATCTCTGTGTAGAACTGAAGGGCATAGGTTTATGGGACATTGCAACTTTTTCTGGAACAGATGGCTTACATTAGAACCAGAGTGGCATCAGTGTTTTGGGGAGTTGAACGAGTAGGTTAATTGAAATTGTTTAAACTAGGGAATGAGAGATTTTAGGCCAGGTTTAGAACTTTACTGAAGGGAGAGTAATAAAAATATGCATAGGGACTTAATTTCTAGCCCAAAGTTAAAGTGCAAAAGTTAAAAAAGTAATACATTAAAAATTGTTAAAAATTGGTTGCTTTGGATGTTGGTCTCATGCATCATTGGAGATGATGACGTGTAGGGGGAGCTCAGTTAGCAGCAGTGTTATTTTATGCCTTTTTTCAAAAATATAATTCAGAGATATCACGTATTTACTCATCCCAAAAGGATTTAATAATACTACACGCAAGTTCAAATAAACATGAGCAGCAAACAAAGGGTTTAGGAGGAAAAGGAAAATGATAAGGCAGCAAAAGCCTCATCAATGTCTAAACCAGCCTCAAGTTCATGGTAAGGCCTCCCAAAGATGGACCTGGAACATATGGGCGAAAGTAAAGACTTGTCTGGCTCTGACACTGCAGCATGGGCTCCAGACAAGAGCAAAAACTGCAAGTGTGGAGGGTAAGGAGTGTGCGTTGATTCCAGAAGGACTATTGGAGCCGATGGCATGGCTTTTTCATCCCCACTGTCAACTTCAGCTAATACACCCCGTGAATCTGCCTACTGAACTCACAACTCCACCTACAGATATCGGGGAAGATTGAAACACACTCTCCTAGCTGAAGGTAATGGTCGCCTTGTTTGAGTGTGTGATGGTGCAGGTCAAGCACACGCTACTGGGTCCCACCAGTAGCCTCTTCAACCCGCCTCCATCGATAGTCATGACCGGGATGAGCTGAGCAGATGAGGACAAACACACCAAGCAAGGGGATGGTGAAAAGTGCTCATGTGCTTTTATTAAAATAAACAAAGAAAAACAAGTGTCCAAAGAGTGCTGATGAACAAATACAAGAAAATATTAGTAAGTTATAGAACAAAATTAAAGTGCTTGCTGCTCAGCTTGAAGATGTTAAGCAAATGTTTATGACCTGTATTGAAATAGTTTAACAATAGCCTTCTGCCATGGATGAAAAAGCAACAGCTGTAAAATCAGCCACTGTGCTCGCTGACAAACTGGCTGCACTGGAAGATAGATATAGAAGGAACAACATCAGCATTGAATGTCTTCAACCATATACGCCAACCATATACATGCATCGAATGCCTTGAAACCAAAAAGTGTAATGGCCCGTTTCAACAAACTACAGGCCAAACAAAATTTCACGTCTCTTTCTCAAACAGAAAGATGATATTATATTTGAAAATAACCACATTATATTTTCCCAGATTTCTCCACTGCAAAAGCTGTAAAATGTGCTGCATGCTGAAGTATTAAACAGCGCCTCTTGTACCCTGCCAAACTGAAAGTGATTATTGAAGATCAGTTTTACATTTTTAATTCTCCAGATGAAGCAGATAAAGATCTATGAAGACTGATCCTGATATTCTTTAGAAACACACAATCATGAGTCAGACCACATTATGGCAAGGCACAGAAGATTCTTCTTGAAGTTAGTATTCTGGACCATTTGTAATGCAACATTTGTGACAATTACTGTAACTGTATGTTATATCTTGTTTATTCTATTTTATATTTTATTTTATATTTTATTTCCCTTTGGGCCATCCCTTTCCCTCTTTCTTCTTCTTTTTTAAGCTGCAATTATTATATTGATATTTCTTTCATTAATTATATGGCTACTTTTCATTTTGGCTATTTATGGCTACATCTTAGCTAATTGGTTAACAAATTGTAAACAGCTATTGACAGTTTGCTTAAACTTCACTTATCATACTAAATATTTCTTCCATTAATTATATGCACACTTTGGCTACCACAAAGCAACCAGCTATTGAGTTTTTGTTAAACTTCAATTAAGTAACCAGCTTTTTACAGTATTTTTATAGTGTGTGTGTGTTTTGTTTTTCATTTAACATCACAAAATTGGTTTATTATATTAGATCTGTTTACTGTAGATCATATCCTTAGTTAATTGTATTTGGACTGTGTCTTCACAAGATATCTCAGTTTTAACCTTCTCGTTGGGGGGTTGGGTTGGGAGAGAAAGAGAGTAATTCTATTTTTTTAATCCCATATACCCCATTAAACATTAGTGCCAACATAATACGAGACACCCCATAGCTGTATGACTTGGAAATAATAAGAAATATGTGTCAAACATATCATATCACAATGTACTACCTTAATCCATGACTACAGAATGTCAACAAAAGTTCAGAAACAATATTTCTATGACCAATTAGTGAACTTTGTGAGCTGGAGTGTCAAGGGTCTCAATGACGTATTAAGGAAAAAGAAAGTATTCTCACTTTTAATAGGCCTAAATGCCAAGATAGTATTTTTACAGGAGACTCACTTATTAAGCAAAGACCAGCTACATAAAGAAAACCAGGGGTATGGGAATCTTAATACGCAGAATCCACTCCATTTGTAGTGTTGGATGCAATATCTGATTCTTTAAGGTGATATTTCATGGTGATGGGTAATTTATTTAATACTAATATGATTTTGATTAATATCTATGCACCTAATGTGGATGATAGAGCTTTCTTCCAAAATAAATTTGAATATATCCCTAATCTGAACAATCACTAGATTATAATGGCCAGAGACTTTGTGTTTTAAATCCAAATCTGGATAGATCCCTAGCTACAATGGCAACATCATTTAACACTGCAGGATAATTACACTTGGTAACAGATCATAACTTATCAGAGCTTTGGAGGTTTTTAAATCCTAACCTAACAGCATACTCCTTCTTCTCACCTGCACATCACTGTTACTCCAGAATTGATTATTTCCTCATAGACAATAATTGTTTATCCACTATCAAATCTTGTAAGTATGCTATTGTTATCTTTGACCATGACCCTCTGATCATGGAGCTTAAATGACTCCCTTTCATTAGCTGATGAGAAATGTGCAGAATTCACATCCAAGCAAATTGATTATTTTATCTAGACAAATGCATCCTCAGAGGTATACTCTGGGAAACTCTGAAGGAGTTTTTAAGAGGGCAAATTATTTCATATCATTCTCACAAAAATAAATTGGAAACTAAGAAAGCATCTGAGTTAATCAGCAAAATTACCAGAATAGATCTAAAATACACCAGATCCCCCAGTGAGACACTTTATAGGAAAAGACAGGTTTTGCAATTACAATTTCGCCTCCTGACCACTAAAGAAACAGAATAGCTTATCTTTAAATCGTGACATCATTATTATGAACATGGAGAGAAATTCAGTAAGATCTTAGCCCAACAAATCTACAAGCAGGGAGTCCAAAATGCAATAACAGCATTGCATTGGAGATACGCAGATGGAGATAAAATTATTGCCCATAACAATATAACTTGCACATTATAAAGGATGGCCGGCAGCCCAACCCGGCCATGATACCCAAGAGATTGAAGGATGAGGTAAGGCAGCATCTTTATGGCGTTGCCTCCCCTAGAATGCTTGATGGCAGCTCCCCTGGGTTGCAGTGATGTCCTGTATTCCCAGAAGGCATCATGGGACTTGGAGTTCTTTACCTCAGTCCTGTTGTGTACCGTGAGTGCGGCCAGGGGGCGCTGCAAGGACTGAGGAGACATATGGTATTGGATTTCTGCCTTATCTGGAAGTGCTTACACACATTGTGGGCAGAAGAGCAGAAGCACTTCCTGGTTGGCCAACATAAAAGAGGCTGATGACCTCACAGAGACAAACAAGAGTCAGATAAAGCATCCTGGGAGGAGCGGAGGAGGACTTAGAGAGAGAGAGAGAGAAGGAACAATAAATGTGTGCTGTGCCATTCATATTCTGTACTTCTGGCTGTGGTGGTAGGAAACACTGTTGTAAAGAGTTTTCCACAGAATAAAAATAGTCTGTGTTTTTAAATTATGCCTGTGTCTATTGTGTTGGGTTTGGGGAGCTGGAGCACCCCCTACTGTCCACAATGTGGTGTCTGAGCATAGAACCCCAGAATGCAAATGTTCATTTTGTGGTTGGTCTGAAAAGTGGGATAGGAACTTTGTTTTTTTTAATGTACAATGCATCCTGGGTGCTTATGTGTTGTGAAGAAATAAGAAAATGGAAGAGTAAGCATCTCTGAGGTCTGAGAGAAATAAAAGTTTATTTTTGTTAACTGAAAGGTCTGCTGTGCGTGTTTTTGGCATAAAAAACCGTGAGAACCTCCTCGGTGAGTAAGGAAAGACAGAACAGTGGTGATGAGTATCGGATGGTTTTGTTTTGCCAAAATAAACAGAACTGGCATTACCTGACTTTGTCAGCAGCAGACAGAACAATTGAATAGAGACGTCATTTTCTTTTCAACGAAGTTAAGCGGATAGGAGCGAGAGCAATATGGCTTTTGATAAACCAGAAGATTTTCACTTCGAAGAAAGTGAGGAAAGTTTTGAAGCCTATTTAGAAAGGCTAGGGCAATATTTTGAAGCTAATGATGTCCAACGCATGAATGAAAAGATGAAAGCGGTATTTTTAACAATAGTTGGAAAGAAAGCACATAGTTTGCTGATGGACTTATGTGCAGCATTGAAACCATCCCAAAAGACATTTCTGGAGCTTATAGAGCTTTTGAAAAAACACTACATGCCGAGAACAAATTTGAAAGAGATACAAGTTCCATGCGAGAAATCAACTGGATGGAGAATCAGTGAACAAGTATGTCGCTCTTCAGAGAAAGTTAGCAGCAATCTGCAAATTCGGGACTATTTTAGATGAAGCACTGTGTGATAGATTCGTATGTGGTTAAAAGCTCAGAGCTGAGGGACAGGTTGTTGAATGCAGCTCACACCAAAGATTTGACTTTAGCCCTGGCAATTGAAATGAGATTAGCGTATGACGTAACAAAGAACAGTGTGCAACAATTAGCTCAGAGGATGCTTAAGACTAACGTGTTAAAAGAAAAGTTGACCATAAATCTAAAGGTCTTGGAAAGAAACTGGAGATCGTAGAGAAAGCATGTTATCGGTGCAATGGCAAGGGTCACCTATCTGATAACTGCAGATATAAAGGCATGGAGAGCTGCAAGTGCAAGAAGAAAAAGCATATTGCTCGCATTTGCCATGCACGCCAGGAAGGCCAAAATAATAAACCTGCAAAGTGGACAAGACACCTGGATATTGCTGAAACAGACACCACCTCTGCAGCACTTCAGTGAACGTCGGAACATTCGCAAAGGATACGCGTGGGACTGCTCGTTGGTGGGGCATCTCAGCACAAGGGCGATGAAAGACTTGCCATCAAGCAGTTTGAGATACAAGGAGAAGAAGCTGATTTGACAACAGACTACAACTCGGTTTTTGAAGATGACATACGGGGAACTGAATTATTTTCTTTAGAGACTACCAGAGACAGTAATAAGCCCTGCTATGTATACGTGAGTATAAATGGTGTCAGAGTGAAAACAGAGATTGATACAGATGCAGCTGTATCAGTCATTTCTGAGAAAATGTACAATTGTAAATTTAAAAAGATAAACTTAAGCCCTGCTAATTGTAATTTAAAGACTTATAGTAATGAAATGTTTTCTCTAAAAGGAAAAATCACTGTTTTGGTTAAATGTAAAGAATGTGTAAAAAATGTAGACATACGGGTGGTTAAAGGTAATGGGCCAGCATTAATGGGTAGAAACTGGATTAGTTGCTTAAGGTTAGACTGGTCTCATGTAAACAAGGTCACCAGTGAAACTGTGGCAGAGTTGTGTAACAGGTACTCCACAGTGTTTCACCCTAAATTAGGAAACACTTAAGGGATTAAAAGCCAAGTTTTTTGTTAAGGATCGTGTGGTACCAAAATTTTGTAAACCACGCACAGTGCCATATGTGCTACATGAAGCAGTAGAAAGGGAGCTGTCTAAATTACAGGATGAAGGTGTTATTAGCCCCATTAGTTACAGTGAGTGGGTGGCCCCAATTGTTTGCATTCCAAAGAAAGATAATACTGTGAGAGTCTGTGGAGATTATAAGGTAACGATCAACCCGGGTTTGGAGATAGAGCAGCACCCTTTCCCTAAAGTGCAAGATTTTTTTACAAGACTGTCAGGTGGAGGGCGGCACATTGGCGCAGTGGTAGCACTGCTGCCTTGCAGTTAGGAGACCTGGATTCGCTTGGCAAGTCCTCCCTGCGTGGAGTTTGCATGTTCTCCCCGTGTCTGTGTGGGTTTCCTTCAGGTACTCTGGTTTCCTTCCACAGTCCAAAGACATGCAGGTTAGGTGAACTGGCATTTCTAAATTGGCCCTAGTGTATGGGTGTGTGTGTGCGCCCTGCAGTGGGCTGGCGCCCTGCAAAGGGTTTGTTTCCTGCCTTGCTCCCTGTGCTGGCTGGGTTTGGCTCCAGCAGACCCCTGTGACCCTGTAGTTAGGATAAAACGGGTTGGAAAATGGATGGATGGATGGACTGTCAGGTGGTCAACAGTTCACCAAATGTGATTTGTCATAAGCATATCAACAGGTGGAGCTGAAGGAAGGCTAAAAAACCCTACCTTACCATAAATACTCATAAAGGCTTGTTCATATACAGTAAAATAGGCTTCCATATGAGGTTGCTAGTGCTTCTGCCCTTTTTCAGAAAATCATGGACCAGATATTTCAAGGCCTAGATGGTGTAATATGTTATCTGGATGATATATTGATAACAGGAAGGGACTTGGAAGAGCATTTGAGAAACCTGGAGGAAGTGTCGAAACGGTTACAGAGGTACAATCTGAGAGTAAAGCTTGAGAAGTGTTTCTTCTTGCAGAATAGTGTATTTTTACCTAGGGCATGCTATAGATACTACAGGTATTCATCCCTTAGATGAAAAAATTGAGGCTATTGTGAAAGCTCCAGTTCCAAATAATATCACAGAGCTTCGGTCTTCTTTAGCTTTGTTAAATTACTTTGGCAAATTCATTCCTCACGTATCCCCTATTATACAACCTATGACAGCATTGCTGAAAAAAGATGTGAAATGGAATTGGACAGATGAATGCCACAGTTCATTTAATGAGGGCAAATAACAGTTGCAGTCTAACAGCGTCTTAGTGCATTATGACTCACAGTTACCCCTTATTTTAGCTTGTGATGCATCACCTGTAGGTGCAGTAATTTTTCACAAAATGAAGGATGGTACTGAGAAGCCAATAGTATTTGCCTCACGAATGCTAACCAAAACCAAGATAAATTACTCTCAAATTGAAAAGGAAGCTTTAGGACTTGTATTTGGAGTCATGATATTACATGATTATTTGTTTGGCTGAAAATTTACATTAGTAACAGATCACCAGCTGTTATTAAAGATTTTGGGACCCAAGATGGGCATACCCACACTCACTTCTGCTAGAATGCAAAAATGGGCACTTATTTTGGCAGCCTATACTCATGAAATTAAATATAAAAAATCAGAACAGCATAGTAATGCAGATGCATTATCCCGTTTGCCTCTGTTGGATTCAAATAAGGAACTAAAACCAAATCCATTGTATAGGGTATGTTTTGTAGATAAATTGCCGCTTACTGCAAATGACATTGTACAAGAAACTGACAAAGAACCTGTGCTGAGAAGGGTAAAACAGCATGTATTATGTGGTTGGCTAAATTGTTTGGCAGATGACATTTTAAAGTCATATTTTACAAGAAAATTGGAACTTACTATAGAAGATGATTGTATTCTGTGGGGTCTTTGAGTGGTGGTACCTCAGAAGTTACAAATTAGGCTACTGGCAGAATTGCATGAGCATCATTAGGGGAGTTGTAAAGATGAAGGCACTAGCCAAAAGTCTGTTCTGGTGGCCTGATCTAGACAAAAGCATTGACAGTGAAGTCAGTCAATGTGATATTTGCAAGCAACCGCGGAATATGCCAGCTTTGGCACCTCTACAAACCTGGAAATGGGCTTCAAGTCCTTGGGAGAGAATTCATTTGGATTTTGCTGAGGACCATAAACAGATGTTTTATTGGTTATGGATGCATACGCTAGGTGGTCAGGGATAATCCATATGCCAGCTACAACCACAACTAAGACAGTAGAAGCTCTGAGCAGTTTGTTTGCATCATATGGGTTGCCACAGGAAGTAGTCACAGATAATGGGCCTCAGTTTACATCAAAAGACTTTGACTCTTTTTTAGAAATAAATGGAATTAAACAAATCCCCAGCATGTCACCCTGCCTCTAATGGTTTGGCTGAGCGGCTAGTTCAGACCTTTAAAAAAGGCAAAGAATAGGGCATTGGGGGGCATGTCGCTTGGTCACTGTATTGCTTGGTTTTTATTTGGCTATCGAAATACGCCTCACGTGCATACAAACAAAACACCAGCAGAGCTGTTTTTAAAAAGGCAAGCGCGTACCCGATTGTCCCAAATTAAACCTGAGTTTTCACATAGGATGCAGCTGGAAGGTTTAAACAAAAAAGGTGGATCCCAGAAAATTAGATCTTTTGTTGTGGGGCAAGATGTCTTGGTAAGAAATTACAGGGGTGGGGAAAAATGGTTAAGTGGTGTAATTTCAAAAGTGTTGGGTCCTGTTACTTATATGGTTCAGGATGATGGGAACTGTGTAAAAAGGCATTTAACACTAGAATTACCAGAGCCTACGAAAAAACTCGTAGATCCGTCCCACCTTAAATCACTTCTTAAAACCGTTCTCACCTCTCCACCAGCCTCCTTTGTCCTGTAAATGTGCTGATAAAAACAAACTGCAAGCAGCCGGCTATTCCATCCCCCCACCGACTCAGAACGTGCACGAACTTCTCCGAGCTCATGCCTCGATTATCTGGGAGTGAAGTGGAGTTTTAGAGTGGAAATAATAGATTGTTATTTGGAACACACGCATTTTATGTGTGTTCCGTTTCTACAGTAATCTGTGTAAACGCAATGTTAAAACAGAAACTTTTTCATATTTTAGTAATAAATGTTACAAAATGTACACATAAACTATAAAATGTGTGAAACCTGACAGCCAAAGAGAAAATAAACACTTTCATAAAAGGTTGAAGACTTTTACAACAGCTTCTGTGGTGTACTGGTAAGATTTTGTCACTTAGAGCACTGCAGACTTGTTGTACTTCAAGAGATCAGAGTTTGATTCCCTGCTGGAGAAAAAATTTATTTATTTTTAACCTTCGCTGTTCTGCCTGCCTGAACTCCCTGTCTATCTATATAGTAATAACAGTAATTTTATTATTATATAGGAGCTTCCCTGTCTGCCTATCATATAGTGCCTTTCCTTCCTACCTATCTATATATCTATCCCCATAGCTGTTTTTTATATATCTATTATACAGTGCCTTCCCTGTTTATTTATATATCTAGTGCCTTCTCTGCCTGTCTGTCTGTCTGATTGCATATAGCGCTGAACTTACTGCTCTGTACTATTCTGTCCTCTGCATGTCCTGGAGTACAAAAGAAACACCAACATACAGCAACATGTGCGAACTGGCAAGATCGGGGAAAAAACACGCGGTCACTGATTACAAACCACAAGATGAATGAAAGAGACAATATATGTAAAAACATCATCGCACTAATGCAGTATTATTTGAAAACGAACAGCGTCAGATCGGGTTTGAATATGCGCCTGATCTGATGCTGTTCATTTTCAAATAATATTGCGTGTACTGTACGTTGAAACTGCTGCACTGAATAAGCTGACTTCTTCTGTAACAGCATCAGCGTGTATTCAAACCCTATCTGATGCTGTTCGTTTTCAAATAATATTGCATGTACTGAACTATTTTAGAATAAAAACATACATTTGATTTCGGTCAGTCTGTAAGAGCCAGTGTAAATGCATGATAATTGTAAAGGTTAGCTTTTTTTTTTAATTTAGTTCCATTCTCTCAGTCGTGTTCACGATCCCCCCCCTCCATCTGATACTGCTGTTTTCACATAAAGTCGCGCTATAACTCAAATGTGATTTATTTGGAGACGTGCTATAGCTCAAATGTGATTTATTTGGAGACGCGCTATACTTGAATGTTATTTATATAGGGAAGAAAGTACAATGTCAAGTGCTCATTCAGTGTAATAGGAACCATAGCACAGAGAGCTGTGTACACTGTAACAAGTACACATGTCAAGGGTGTGTGGGAATTGTTAATATTTGAATGTGATGATTTTATATAGCACGGATCGGAAATCAGTAGTTCTTAGCATTGCACCACACAAGCTGTCGTATCAACCGCCTATTGTAACTTGCTTTATTTTTTCTTCACTTATAGTCTAGAATAAAAGTGCACTTGTTTTGTTATACTTGTACACCAACATATGTTCCTGTGTTTGAGCGACATGGGCATGCTCAAAAAAATAGATGTGTAATGCCACGAAAACTGCACACAGGCACTTCAGTTCGCAAGCATTGGTACGAGAATGCAGTCACAAGTACGCTGCAGAGCTACAGCGCATCTTTATGTGAAAACAGCATTCTCAGATGGGGGGGGGCTTGGGGTAGGGAAGGATCCTGAACACGACTGAGAGAATGAAAAGTGAATAAAAAAAAAAACTAACCTTTACAAGTATCATAAATTACACCGGCTGTTACACACTGAAATCAAATGTATGTTTTCATTCTAAAATAGTAAGAATAAGAGCAGTTTACTTCTCAAAACTGAATTGTGCGGGATCACTCATGACCTTTTGAATACTAGTCAGCGGTTGATACCATTACGCTACCGTGGCAGCTGTAGTATGTATGTGTCAATGTGGCATTCTAAGGCAGCTTTTTTCTGCAGTTATATTTTTGAATAAAAGCATACTTGTTTTGTTATATTTGTACCTTTTGTGAAAGTGTTTGATATTTGGACTTCAGGCTTCATACATTATATAGTTTATGCTTACATTTTGTCAAAATGTGTTTACACGGATTACTGTAGAAACGGAACACACGTGCAATGCGTGTACAGTATTCCAAATAATGATCTATTATTTCCACTCTAAAACTCCACTTCACTCCCAGATAATCAATCAAGGCATGAGCTGGGAGAAGTTTGTGCACGTTCTAAGTCGTTGGGGGGATGGAATAGCCGGCTACTTGCAGCTTTTCTTTTATCAGCACATTTAGATTAACAAAAGACGCTGGCAGAGAGGTGAGAACGGTTTTAAGAAGCGATTTAAGGTGGGACGGACCTACGAGTTTTTTCGTAGGCTCTGGTAATTCTAGTGTTAAACCAATTGTTAAATGCAAAACTAACAGAGAATGGTGAAAGTGGCGTGGAGAAGGCTGATTTACGTCAAACTGGAGGATCGCTGGATATCGATGATACTGAGATGAACATTGTAGCGGACACCGACACTGAATATGGAAACCGGTACTATGCAAGTGCCCTCACCTGAACCTCCACCACAGGTTGTAACACAAGTACGCCCAGTTCAAAAAAGACAGGCACCACAGAGGTTAGATTTATGAAAATTGTTTTGGAGTTCTTATAAAAAAATAATAATAATAATTTGGTAACTGTATTACTGAGCTGTCAATGTAATTTAAGAGACTCAGGTTCCCCTATGGCCAGGACACTCATGTTGGGGCTCAACTCTCCAAAGCCTCCCTGACTCCCGCTGCCTTCCGCAGTGAGCCAACCACCTTCTGGAACACTTCAGGTCCCTTAGATCGCTCAAGTGGAGCAACTGCTTCCTACTGCCCCCACCGAATGTTGGCCAAATACTCCTCCTGAGTGTCTCTCCTCCCAGCTGCTAGCATTCTAGCAAGCCTGCTCTCACTTGCTCACTTGCTCATTCCCACACTGGCTTTTTTATCTTCTCACTTTCTTCTTCTCTTCACTAATCTCCCTTCTCAGTTCTTTTTTTATTTTTTCTTCTTTTTTCTTTATTTCTTCCCTCCACAATCGTGCTTCTCCTATTTATAATGGGGACGTTGCACAGGTGTGGTGATTTGCAGCTCCCGGCATCAATCATAGACACAAATGATCCCTCGCCTGTGCACTTCAGTGAGGAACTGCTCCTGCCACATTAACACGCCCCCTCCTTAAATCGCAAGTGCAGCGATTATTTATTTAAAAACTGGCCATCCATTTAGAACTGCTGACCCACTATATCACAGTGCTTCCTTCTGTAATATCACAAGACCAAATCGGATTTATTAAAGGCAGACACTTAGGGCCGATTTATACTTCACGCTCAGAATGCGTACGCGCCCGCATCATGGCTGCCACTGCTCCCAGCGCTCATTTCACGCGCCCTCTGTGCAGGTCCTCAGAAATTAACGCGACGTGTGCGCGAGTTGCAGTACCAGCAAAAGTTCGGGGGGCGCAGTGTGCTAAAAGTCGGAATGTGACGTCAGAGTCTCTGTTTACTATCTACATGTGACAGCAAGCCTCTATGGAGATCCTTCGGGGATCGATGTGCGCACTTTGCTGTTTGATGAATGGTTCAAAGTGGTGAAACAAAATGCCGACATACAGATGCATTCGTGGTGCTTTTATATTCAAGCGTTGCATATTCCCGATCGTAATGACACGATACATTTTAAAAGTCTCACATACCATCTTTTGTGCTGTCTATTTTTTATTTTTTTTACTTTACCTGCTGTCAGGTCCAAGAAGCTCGTAGCGATTAAAAACTGGAATGACGTTTACGATGGTCTGCTTTAATAATAAAGTAAACTACGAGGTTAAAGTGGACATTTCGAGATTAAAGCCGAAATTTCCACTTTAATCACAAAATACACGTTTTCACCGTGTCTTTTATTTTTTTTCTCAGTGGCTCAAATACAGTACTATACATTATGTTGCCGATGTGAAGTTGAAAAAAAAAATAGACGGCACAAAAGATGGTATGTGAGACTTTTAAAATGTATCATGTCATTAATGGATACGTTCCTGAAAATGGATGCTCAAGTCAACAGCACAGTAAAATCCTGCTTTTTCCATCTAAGGCGAATCGCCAAACTCAAGCCTATTCTGTCTAACCACCTCCTGGAATCAGTAATCCATGCATTCATTACGTCCCGGCTTGACTACTCTAATTCCTGCCTTTTTGGTATCAGTAAAGCCACTCTTTCTAGACTCCAACTGGCTCAAAATGCGGCTGCAAGGCTTCTAACTGGAAGTAGCAGAATCCAACACATTTCACCGATTTTAAAAACCCTACACTGGCTGCCGGTTAGATTCAGAATCGATTTTAAGATTCTCCTCCTAACCTATAAGGCATTAAACAGTCTAGCCCCCGCCTATTTGAGTGTCTTGCTCCATTGTCACAATCCCCCTCGTGTTCTTAGATCCGCAGATCAGCTGCTCCTAACCGTTCCCAAGGCATGTTTTAAAGCTCGTGGTGAAAGGGCTTTCTCCGTCTATGCACCCAGGCTCTGGAACTCCCTGCCCTTAGTGGTTAGACAAGCCGCTTCAGTCGTCACATTCAAATCTCGCCTAAAAACGCACTTCTTCACATTGGCTTTTAATTCTTAACCTGTTTCATTTTCCACTTGCCTTTTGCTATTTTCTCTATTTTATTTGGTCCCCTGATCTGTTTTTAGTATTTCTGTTTTAATTCTCTCTTAATGTTTGTTTTTAATATTTTGCTTTTAGTCCTGCTTGTTGTAACTGTACAGCGCTTCGGTCAGTTGTAATGCTGTGTTTTTAAGCGCTCAACAAATGAATATGGTATGGTATGGTATGGTATGTAGATAGTACCCGAACGTAATGACACGATACATTTTAAAAGTCTCACATACCATCTTTTGTGTTGTCTTTTTTATTTTTGCAACTTAACAACAGCAACATAATGTATAGCGTTATATTTGAACCACTGAGAAAAAAATAAAGGACACGGTGAAAACATGTATTTTGTGATTAAAGTGGAAATTTCGGCTTTAATCTCGAAATGTCCACTTTAACCTCTTTTTCAACAAAATTTTGTTGTCTTCATGGAAAAATTAAACAAGTCTTATTTAGCAGGTAGAATCAACATTGTTAATATTCCAATCTTTCCCAAGCTTCTGTTCCTATTTCAAAGCAACCCCAAATACATTAACAAATCATTGTTTAAGAAATTAGACTCAATCATAACTTCATTTATTAGAAAACTGAAACATCCACGTATCCAAAAGCCGACTCTACAATGACCTAAGAAGAAGTGGTTATGTCACTACCTAACTTTCAATTTTATTAAATATGCAAACTAAAGTGACCTGGGGCCTCATGTATAAATAGTGCATACGCACAAAAATGTTGCGTACAGATGTTTTAACCAAGTTTATCTGAATGTGGAATCACAGCTATAGAGCAGCCGATTGGAAAGCTTTACCACAGATTGTGTCAAGAGCGGGGAGAAATATTGGGGTACAGCATCTAGCACACGCGGCCTCAGCCATGCTCACAGTCTATTTGAACTCTCCCATTCGGCAAACGCTTCAGAGCCTTTCCTGTACAGACCTCACGGTTCAGAAACAGTTTTACCCCAAGAGATATAAATGCACTCAATCAGTCCATATAGAGCTCCCAGTAGAACTGCTTGTACTTATAAGTATAATTGCCTTACTGTAAACTTGCATTATAGTTGTAATATTGAGATAATTGTAATACCTGAGCCACTTATGCTTTCATATTGTATATTTTTTTACTGTTTTTCATCACAAAGGACAGCCCTGGAAACAGGTTCAACTTACTGCCGGCAATGCGGGCCAAGCTCTGACACCAGTTGTACAGGGACCGAACAGCCCGTATCAGGGGGTCCGGTACCCCATACTCCCGGAGCACCCCCCACAGGATTCCCAGAGGGACACGGTCGAACGCCTTTTTCAAGTCCAGAAAACACATGTAGACTGGTTGGGCAAACTCCCATGCACCCTCCAGGACTCTGCTAAGGGTGTAGAGCTGGTCCACTGTTCCGCGACCACGACGAAAACCACACTGATCCTCCTGAATCCAAGGTTTGACTATCCGACGGGCCCTCCTCTCCAGAACCCACGAATAGACTTTTCCAGGGAGGCTGAGGAATGTGATCCCGCTATAGTTGGAACACACCCTCCGGTCCCCCTTCTTAAAGAGGGGAACCACCACCCCGGTCTTCCAATCCAGAGGCACTGTCTCTGATGTCCATGCGATGTTGCAGAGACGTGTTAACCAAGACAGTCCTACAACATCCAGAGCCTTGAGGAACTCTGGGCGTATCTCATCCACCCGCGGGGCCATGCCAACAAGGAGTTTTTTGACCACCTCGGTGAACTCAGTCCCAGGGATTGAGGAGCCCACCTTCGAGTCCCCAGGCTCTTCTTCCTCATTGGAAGGCATGTTGGTGGTATTGAGGAGGTCTTAGAAGTACTCCCCCCACCGATCCACAACGTCCCGAGTCGAGGTCAGCAGCAAACCATCCCCACCATATACAGTGTTGACACTGCACTGCTTCCCCCTCCTGAGATGCTGGACGGTGGACCAGAATCTCCTCGAAGCCGTCCAAAAGTCATTCTCCATGGCCTCCCCAAACTTCTCCCATGCCCAAGTTTTTGCCTCAGTAACCACCGAAGCCGCATTCCCCTTGGCCTGTCGGTACCTATTAGCTGCCACTAGAATCCCACAGGACAAAAGGGTCCGGTAGGACTCCTTGTTCAGCTTGACGGCATCCCTCACCGCCGGTGTCCACCAACGGGTTTGGGGATTGCCGCCACGATAGGCACCAACCACCTTACGGGCACAGCTCCGGTCAGCCGCCTCAACAATAGAGGCACGGAACATGGCCTATTCGGGCTCAATGTTCTCCACCTCCCTCGGGACGTGGTCAAAGTTCTGCCGGAGATGGGAGTTGAAGCTACTTCTGACAGGGGACTCTGCCAGACATTCCCAGCAGACCCACACAACATGTTTGGGCCTACCAGGCCTGCCCCAAGTGGAGGAGTTCAAGTATCTCGGGTCTTGTTCATGAGTGAGGGAAGAATGGACCGTGAGATCGACAGGCAGATCAGTGCGGCATGCACAGTGATGCGGGCTCTGCATCGGTCTGCCGTGATGAAAAAGGAGCTGAGCCATAAGGCAAAGCTCTCAATTTACCAGTTGATTAACATTCCTACCCTCACCTATGGTCATGAGCCATGGGTAGTGACCGAAAGAACGAGATTACGAATACAAGCGGCTGAAATGAGTTTCCTCCGCAGGGTGTTTGGGCGTTTTTCGTTAAAAATAGGGTGAGAAGCTCAGTCATCCGAGAGGGGCTCAGAGTAGAGCCACTGCTCCTCCTCATCGAGAGGAGTCAGATGAGGTGGCTCGGGCATCTGATCAGGATGCCCCCTGGATGCCTCCCTGGTGAGGTGTTCTGGGCATGTCCAACCGGGAGGGGGCCCTGGGGAAGACCCAGGACAAGCTGGAGGGACTATGTCTCCTGGCTGGCCTGGGAACACCTTGGGATTCTCCCGGAAGAGCTAGAAGAAGTAGCGGGGAATAGGGACGTCTGGGCCTCTCTGGTCAAGCTGCTGCCCCCACATCCTGACCTCAGATAAGCGGAAGAAGATGGATGGATGTAGGAAGCACTTTAAAACAGAGAAGCTTTAATTACGCTTCAAATTCAACTTCTCCTTAACATAATTCTTCCACTACTTTCAAGCTAGAAACTTTGCTAAACAGAACCTGCCCAATTTCCCTCACCTCCTACCTTGTTCTATTCCAGAAGAAATAATGATCAGTCTTGAAGACTCAGATAGCATCTCTACAATTTATAAAAATATCTTAAAGTTCCTTCCTTTCAATGGCCCCAGAGGTCAATGGAGAAAGGATCTGTCACTTAATATTTCAGAAATGAAGTGGAAGGTAGCCATGTGTAGAATACAGTGTAGCTCCATATGCACAAAGCATTCAATCATTCAATTTAAAATGTTTACTCTAGCTCATTTATCTTGATTAAAATTGTCAAAAATGTTTCAAGGGCAAAATTCATCCTGCGAACGTTGCAATCTAGCCCTAGCCTCACTGAGCCACATGTTCTGGGTGTGCACCAAATTAACATTTTGGGCATAAATCTTTGCATGCCTGTCAGACATCCTCAGTGTCACAATCACCCAAACCCATTAACAGCTGTGTTTGGTGTACTCTCAGATGGGCTTAAAGTGGAGGAGGACAAAAAAACTGTAATTGTCTTTACTACACTACTAGCATGCAGACTTATTTTGCTCAACTGGAAGAATCTCACCCCACGACTTTTATGTCTGTGGGTAACTGATGTTATATACTACTTGAAATTGGAAAAAATCAAATTCTCACTTAGAGGATCAACTCCAAACTTTTTAAAAATATGGCAGGATCTAATCAATAACATTTTAAAATAAGCTTCTTTTTTGGGGAAAAGGATACATTTCCTTTCTTCTTTCTTTTATAGAGTAGAGTTTTATTATTGGCTCTCCTTTCTTTCTTTTGGGCAGGGGTAGAATTTTGCTTTGCCTTGTTACGTTTTACTTGACTGTATGGAATGTTATCTAGTTCTAAATATAATAAGAAACATTTTTTTTAAAATTACCTGCTTTAATGTTAAAAGTCTGAAAAATAAAATAAGTAAATTTGTTCTGCATGTAGCAATGATAGAAACCTGGACAAATAACAGAGATGTGGATGAGTATAACATAATACATAGTACAAATTTTTAAAAGTATACACAAAAACGAAAAGATGTGGAAGGTTGCCATTTATGTAAAACAATTTAAATGGATGTCTTTTTCAATTGGAGTCACATGGATTTCCATTTTTGACTAAAAAGTGTCAGGGATTGAGGCCTTATTTTAGGAGGGTGTTATAGATCCCCCAAAAATTTCAATGTGCACCTTTTTAATAATATTAAAAAGCAAGTTTAATATGGTTATTACAGTCATGGGGGAACTTTAATTGCCCAAATATTAACTACAACTGTTAAGTATAATTTTAGTAGGGCAAATTCTGAGCAGATGTATCAAAGTCTAACAAGGACAAATTGGGATAAGCTTTTAGGTGTGGGGACAGTTCAAGAGCAGCGGAGCACATTTAAAATGTTTTGCATATAATACAGGACAAGTTCATCCCACAATGTGGAAAAGTAATAAACTAAAGAAAACTGCAAAGGGCAAATAAGGAGATGAAAAAGAAGCTACAAACATAAAAACACCTGTATAGTGCATATAAGACTAATAACTCCAGTGCTAACCAAAGGATGTATTAAAGTATGAAAACAAGCATTAAAAAAGACATTAGAGAAGCAAAGAATCAGTTTACAGAGAACTATTTCAAAAAATTAAAGATGATCCAAACAGATCCTTCCAGTGTTTTAGCAGAAAAAGAGTGGTCAAGGAGGAGGCGAGTCGTGTTAGAAACAGAAAGGGAGAAGTAAAATATGTAAATGAAATAGAAAAAACTCTAAACTTTGCATTTTCTGATGTTTTTACATGTGAAGAAGGGGATAATCTAAAAATAAATTATTAAGGATATGGAAATTGTAGAGGGAGAAGTACTGCTTAGGTTAAATAAGCAGAAATCTAATAAATCATAAGATAACAATTATCCTAGAGTGCTTATGGAAGTTGGGTACATATATAGTCACTGCACACTGGGAAAATTCCTAAGAACTGGAAAATAGCAACTATAGGCCAGTAAGCTTTTTGTGTATTACAGGTAAATTAATGAGAGGGATTATTGAGGAAAAGATTGGGCATCACATGGCAAGAACAGAAGTGCTAGTATCAACTTGAATTATATGAGGATGCAAGAAAAGCATATGATCAGAGAGGAGTGCATATTTAATCTTATTGTATCATACAATAACAATAAAGGAATTCAATTGAGAGCGTGTATTTACAGGTGACTGGCTTCTAAGTTGATTTAGATTTTCAGGCGCTATCTTCTTGGAGTTCTTGATATAATTTTTAAGATGAAATGCAGTAAAGTATATGTGTTACATTATACAGATAAATGTTTAACTTCATTTAAATAATGTAAATTGTTAATGATTAAATATGTGAGGACTCGGCATTGGGCATTGGTACTGATGAGCTGGCACCCCATTCAGAGATTGTTCCTGCCTCACGCTGTATGCTTGCTGGGACTGGCGTGACCTGGATGGATAGATTGATGGAATAATTAAACATGTACTACGAAGATATTTCAATGTGTCTTAAAAGTTTTGAAGAATATGCGTTCTAAGCTTACAGATGGCTTGACATTTATTAAATAGGTGATTGTGTGGCGACTGGTTATTTGGAGAAACAAAAGGAGGATAGGAATCATGGGTGAGTGTGTTACTTTTCACACTGACTGGGATTTATGGAGCAGAAGAACGTGGTATTTGGCATACGCACATATTTATGCATCTGGATTTTTTTGTGTGAATGCACAGTTCCACTTTTGTCCGTATGAAAAGTTTTAGTGTGAATTCTACAGTGTCAGATCTGGGGTGGTTGGGGGGGCATTATATGGTGATCATGACTGAATGAATAAAAGTGAAAAAAAAACACTATCTTTTACAAGTCCTATAAATGTATACTGGCTGTTACAGATGTATATTTTTATTGTATAATTTTAACAATAAGAGCAGCTCACTACTCAAAATGGTAAATGTGGGAAGCATCAGGGATTGAACTGGTGACATCTTGATTACAAGTCAGCAGTTCTTACTGATGCACCACGGAAGCTGTCATATTATACTTTTACCTTTTGTGAATGTGTTTATTTCATATTTGGACTTCAGGCTTCACACATTATACACTTCATGTCTACATTGTTTTGTTTATTGCTGGGACATGAAAAACTTTTCTGTTTTAATGATGTGTTTACATAGATTGTTGTAGACACGGAACACTCATAAAATGTTACCCAATACAACTCCAGGCAATTCACTCCAAGATAAACACTGACCACTGAAAACCTTCTTTGCAAATTGAACTGCAGTGGTGGGAGGTGGAATGGGATACTAGGCTGCTTGCTACTTGTGCTGATTAACAAATTTACAAAGCAAAAAACGCTAATGGAGAGGTGCAAAGGGATTTAAGGTGGGTTGGAAGTTTTTTCGTTGGCTTTGGTATTTCTAGTGTTAAACAGTCTTGAGAGAGTAAACTTAGGGAATAATGTTAAGCAGTAGCCCTGAATAAGTATACTAAACCCTAATGCAATAAACCAAGGGTATGATGTTAAACAAGAAAAAAAAGTATACATACATACATATATGTATATAATTGTAATTAAAACATAAAACATAAACAAAAAGTGGCTGAGATGTAAATAGGATGTATAACAGTACCGGTATCACTCCAAATGGATTAAACAGCCATGCCAAGACAGAATGAGACCCATGATCGTGTTTCAAAAAAGTGTCAGGATCAGTTTTTTTTAGCTCTTTTTCTGCTTCCTCCATAGAAGTAAAAAAGTAGAGATTGCCTTGAATGTCCACTTTTAGCTTAGCAGGATACAAGAGACTGTATCTGCTCTCGGCTTTCTGTAAGCGCTGTTTAATGTTGTAAAATGCTGCATCTTTAGCAGCTGTTGAGGGTGAGAAATCCGGGAAAATATAAATCTGGTTATTTTCAAATATAATCATGTTTCTGTCTGAAAAGTAATATTAAATGTAGTTTAAATTATAATTTTTCAAAATGCATGATGCGAGTCCTAGGTTTAGAGGGATTTGACCCCCCCGTGATCCCCGTATGCAGTAAGTTGCTGCTATCTCGGTATCTGATTTGAAGTCCTTTCCAATTATTTTAGAGAATATTTCAGCTACAAATTTCACTGGGTTTGGATTTACACAATTCTCAGGGAGACCTTTGATTCTAACATTATTCCTTCTGCATCCATCTCCCAGTGCAGCTAGTCTGTCTTGGAGTGCTTTGCATTCGGAAATTGCGGCCATTACTTTTTCGTCAGCGGTAGATCCCAGTTGCTGAGCTGTATCAATATGAATCGTGAATATTTGCTTAACGTTTTCCAGCTGAGCACCAAGTGCTTTAAGTTTATTTTCAAACTTAGATGCATTTTCCTTTATTTGTTCCTCACTTTTTTCTAGCATACCTTTAAAGGCTGCCTCAAAACAATTATTTAAACGTTTCTGTTGGTCTTTAATACCCTGAAGCAGCTTCTTGTTTGTCTTGTGTATCCACTTTATTTCTTTCTTTATATCTTGGGCCATTACCTTCAGCTCGGACAGACAATTTTGATCCTCTCCATGCTCCGCAGCTGAGGTGGCAAGCCCAGTTGAAGTCAATGGTTCCAGCTCACGAGAAGGATAAGCCATTTTCAGCTTCAATGAATCTTCTGGAATCGACGCGGTACCCTGGCCCGATTCATTAGTACAATCACTCCCACTTTCGCTCTCGACTAGAGATTATACAGTAGCGTCCAGTCACAGGAAATCTGTGCTTTTGCCTATCTGTTCCAGGTCGGTTTCTCAAAGGCCGTACCTTGAACTTGGACTTGAAGCTTTAGCTGTTTTTTCTGCTTTTTTCTGTGCCCCGTTTGGTTTTGTCTTCTGCTTTATCTCAGAATCTCATTTTATTGCTGCCTGTTATGATTTTCCCCAACAGTCTCCTAAACCACAGGCCTCACTTACCAAATAGATGTGACAGCTACTGCAATTCTTTCACTTCTGTCATTATGACCTCTCTACTGTAGTTTTCATATGCGCACATTTCCCTAGTTTTTTTTTTCTTACTGTTTGGATGTTTTGATATAAAAAATTAATTCAGTAATTGTTTTGTTTATTTTGGGTTGTTTTAGAGGTTCTAAATATTTTTCACTTGTTGAATTAACACCATTCTGGAAGCACCATTATGACTGAAAGTTATGACTGGTATTGATTAGAAAAACTTGCCAAAGCATTTTGCAGCGAATATGTTGTGTTCACTGGTGACCTTGTTGGCAAATATATTTTCTGGAAATTCACTCTATAGTTGGCTTAGATAAGAATGTTTTTTCCAGTGCCCCATGATGCTTCACAAGGCCAGCTACAAAGAGCTGCTGCAGATTTCACAGAACTTTCATGCATGTGTACTGAAAGATTGTTGCCATTGTGCTTCTGGCTTGATATCGCAACCCGATCAGTATGTCAGTATTGTTATTCTGAGGGGTACAAGAGCTGACCATAATCAGAATATTATGAGTACCACCACTGGATATATAACACTGATCCCTGTCAGCTGGCAGTTCAGCTCCACATTGCTAATTTTCAAATTTGAAAAACAAGTCTTAAAAGGAGCCTTCACTCTCCCCAGGAAAGAAAACACATGTGACATTGTGAAATAATCGTAAAAATGAAAGATATATTACTCTTTTAAAGGTGTTCTTTCTTCTTCATTAAAGTGAAAAATGCCATTAAAAACAATTAACCACCACTGAATGATTATAATCTCAAAACTAGTTCAGTTCCTCCTTCCCTATTGACTTCAATGCATTTTGTGGAGTTCAGCAAAGTTCCTGAACATTTCCATTTTACTGAATTCACGACAAAGTAAACTCTACATCAGGGGTCACCAACCTTTTCAAAACTGAGAGCTACTTCAAGGGTACAGAGTAATACGAAGGGCTAGTTGTTTGATACAAACTTCCTGAATAACATAAAGTTGCACGGTTCACCTTTAAAGATAATAATAATAACAATAATAATGAATATTCATATTTCAAGTCCCGTTTGTACTAACCACTACCTTTGTAGCATTTTTGAACAAATCATGAACTTTGTCCAATGTTTGTACAAATTATGTGTTATGTAAGATTTTAAAAACATCAATTATTTCACATTTTTAAATGAAACCTATCACATTTGTACTAATCACCAAATCTTTAAACAAATCATAACATCTGTTATACTTTTGAACAAATTATTTTTCACATTTTTGCGCAATATTTGAGTTTAACGTTACCATGGTTTTTCAGTGAAAACATCTGTTATCTCTTTCTTTGTCTGTAAATATCTGTTAGTGGGAAGCCAGGCATTGCATGCTGTTCACCAGTATACTGTAATCTGGGGTATAAATTGACACTGCAACTCTGAGTGAGTCTTGTAGATGTGCATCAGTAAGTTGTGTTGTGTTTGTTTTTGATGAAGTTCATATCTGAAAAGGCTGATTCACAGAGATAGGTTGAACCAAAAAAGCAGGCAACTTTCATAGCTGCTGTGCATACACCTTTGTACTTTTCTGTGTGCACAAGACACCAAAGGCTTGGTGCACCCTGATGGGCTTTGAGGTGGACGTGTGTGCTGAGTTTATAACGGAAGTGTCACAAGGGTCACGGGGGTCTGCTGGAGCCAATGCACCACTAATAACAAGGCTTTTACTCACCTTTCAAAATGGAGAACTATGTGCATCGTCCATGTGTTGTTTAAAGACACGGGGCAAATGAGTTTGATGAAAACTGCTCTAATTTTTTGGCAGTGCGCCTCCTTGTTTACAATGGGCTTTTTCTGTGTCATACAGCTGGCTAATTCACATGAGGTGATAGAAATACAGATTATTCAATTGTTTAATTTATTGGGAGGTTTTGCAACAGCCATCCCTTCAGTCTCTAAATTCCATTTCCGTTTTTAAATCTAAAATCTGTTTTTATGTGTTAATTCAGTGATTCGGGCCCTAAAACGGTAAGTTTTCTTTTGCTTTTGTGCCATGTTTTTCATTCAGCAAAGAGTGAGATGGAGGTTTGTCTTGCATGATTGCAACATTAAGACATTGGTTTTCAAAACAAATATATATTATTGGATTTCAGTCTCCACCTGTCCAGCATCCAGGCTGACCAAATAACGCACATAAAATCATCTAAAAGTTTCACTGCTCTTCTACCAAGGTTTGTAGGTACTGTAGTTTATAATGGAAGTGTCAAGTGTGGACTTAACACTGTAAGGCACATGACTGACTCAAAACCTACACCACCTTGCAAAACATTTATTAAACCCCAAACATCCATCCATCCATCCATTTTCTAACCTGAATTTTCGTAAATCTATCAAAATCCTTAACGGGATTAAAGTTCTGTGACAGCAGGTATCAAAACTAAACTTGCCGTCGCACATTTTCATGCTAGCTCAATCCCTTGAGTACACAAGTGAAACCACCCAGTGTCAAAACAGTGCTTTTACTCCAGTGTGGTTTCCCTTTCTTTTTTAGATCCACATCCACATACTGGAAGGATAGATGGATAGAACAATTAAACAGACATCAGGTAAAATAAAGAAATTAATTTAATATTTCTTCAATTGTGCACAAAGCACCTCCACCTCCACAATACTCAATAATAAATCAATAATAATAATAATGAACACAATAATCAATAACAATAAATCCTCCTCTCCACCCAGCAGCACTGTCACACTTCCTCCCAACTCCGGCTCAGTCTGCTGGGTTTCCCACATTTTATAGTCCTTGACCCGAAAGTGCTTCTATCCCTCAGTCCATGTGATTTCATAGCACTTCCGGGTCAGATGAAAACTTCTTTTCTTCAGCCCAGAAGTACTTTAGCTCTTCCATCCCCGTGACTTGTAAGTACTTTCGGGCTATAATAGAAACAATGTTCATGTCTCCCAGCGTTCCCTGGCGGTCCCCACAGTATCCAGCAGGGCTGTGAAGCTGAACTCCATGATCCATGATGCCCTGCTGGAATTCGGGGCACCTCCATGTTGCAGGGAGGACTCCATCTAGTGGCATGGGGGTATTGGCTGGGATAAACTGCCGGCCATATATCACAGTTGACATTTTGAGCTTTTTGCCCACTGTGTCCCTATTTTTTTTTCTTTTCTCTGTACCCTAATAAGCTTCCATATGACACTCAGATGGTGGGCTACGACTCTCCTTTTCACGGTGACATTGATATCTGACAACTTCATTTTTATTTCAGGCACTGTGCAACTTTGTGATCTTTCGAGTTTCTCCAACATTCTATGTCACTTGATCAACTTCCTTTTGTTGTTTATACCACTGTTTAAACCAACAAATAGTACATATTTTCCTTGCCTCCACTTGGTATTTGCAGAAATTCTTCTGTTTTCCACCTTTTGCCATATTCTTTTCACAGAACATTGAGCTTCAGGGCTATTTATATTTATTTGCATATTCAAAGAGGCGTAATTCTTGAAGGAGTTGGGAAGTAGCAGCAGGCGCATGCACATGCATTACTTTTCATGCTGACCGCGATTTATGGAGCGGAAGAACATGGAAGTTGGGAAGTATTTACAGATTTATGCATCAGGATTTTTTTGTGCATTTGCACATTTCCGCTTTTGTTTTAGTGTGAATTCTACGCATGGCGTTATGCATGAGGCCCCTGGAATTTTATTTTCTGACTTGTCCTTCTTAAATGTGAGGGAGCAAATCTCTCCAACATAAAAAAAATAAATTCCTACAAGTATTAGAACATGTAGTTGATTTTGTGGATTGAACTATGGGAGTTACCAACATGATTTCACATGATACTATTGACTCCCCAAGGCAGACACAAACTGAAGTTTAGGAAAAAATTACCTAGAGGTGTTATAGTTTTGTCATTCTTGTCCTGTTTTGAGTAATACTTGTGCATTTAATGTTATTTTTATTATTGAAAATATAACATATTTTTTTGAGCACAATTTTGGCTCTTACTGATGTCAACATTTTGTTTCAACCATGGGACTCACTACCATCATGACCAATTCTTCATAGTATGCAACATCAGGTTTGTTTTTATTGTGGAGAATCTGGACAATTGGTAGCCACTTAGTTACAGGGAAACTGAAATGTCAGAATCACATTGGGGTTAATGGGGTGGGCCTTTGGAGTCAATCTCTATCTAAAAACAGCTTATATTTACCAGTACAATTAGGAAACAAGGGAGCACTAGCTTTTATAGATGTTGTTTTCACTGAGACGTTTATAAATATAGGTTTAGCTCAATTATTTGGGGTGCCTATAATAATACAATTGTCCATCTACTGTAGTGCTGGACTAATTTATGAATAGTTTGTTAAACATGGCTTTGTTTTATTTGTAAGTAAGGTTTTACTGTTAGTTAAACCACTCGAAGCATTAATCCAGTATGGAAGGGCTGATTTCATTAATATAGAGCAGCAGATTAAGCTCCACGCATCCCCACGGCTGAACTTTATTCCATCAGAGGTACAGCGGACTACTGAGGCTTTTACCATCCTTCCTCTGTGGCCGAGACAGAGGAGGAGACACCATAAACAAAAGCTGGTCAGAAGGAGTGGACTACACGCTAGGCTATATGCTAACCCATACAGACCGACTCTTCCCAGTCTCAACCTCACTAACGCCAGATGGATGAGATTCTGCTGAAGATCGCCTCACGTAGGGTGGACAGCTGTGCTGCAATTATTACCGAGACCTGGGTGGATAATAATATCCCAGATGCTGTGGTGCAGCTAGAGGGGGGTGCTCTGTTCCAGGCAGACAGGGCTGCAGCTTCCGCTAAATGTACAGGTGGAGGGCTGGCGCTGTATATTAATAAATCCTGGTGTACAGCTACAAACATTATTGGAACATACTGCTCCCCCAACTTGGAATATCTGGCAGTGAAATACAGACCATTCAAGACAGTAAGAGAGTTCTCCTCCATCCTGGTAGTGGCTGTTTATATCCCATCGCAAGCTAACACTAAATTGACATTGGAATTGCCGTACTGCCTGATTAGCAGACAAATGAATACCAATCCAGACACAGCTGTGATTGTGGCTGCTGACTTTAATCATGTAGAATTAAAAGCAGTGCTTCCCAAATTTCGAGGATTTATAAACTTTCCAACTAGAGACAATAGCATTCTGGATCAAGTTCATTGCAGCATACAAGGCTGTAGCAGTTCCACATCTAGGCATGTCAGACCACATTGCAGTGGAGCTGATCCCAGCCTATACTCCCATAATCTGCAAGATGAAACCAACTATCAGAACAGTACAGGTATGTACTGAGGAGGTATCTTCAGCATTACAGGACTGTTTTGAGCATACTGACTGAGAAGTGTTCAAAGAGGGCTCAGATCTAGAGGGATATACATCATCTGTCCTATCCTATGTGCAG
Organism: Polypterus senegalus; assembly: GCF_016835505.1. Taxonomy (NCBI): domain Eukaryota; kingdom Metazoa; phylum Chordata; class Cladistia; order Polypteriformes; family Polypteridae; genus Polypterus; species Polypterus senegalus. Next base: position 70,839,846 of record NC_053169.1, on the reverse strand, counting down.
TTCTGTACTGATGCTGTCCTGCCCACGAAGACTTTTAAGGAGTTTCCAAATCATAAACTGTGGCTGGACAGTACAGTGAGGTCCCTGCTTAAAGCCCAGGATGCTGCATATAGGTTAGGTGACAGGCTGGCATATAGCAAAGCTCGAAAAGAACTTAAAAAAGGAATAAACCTGGCAAAATACAGATTCAAACAGCTTATCAAGGAGTATTTTGATAACAATGACCCACGGAACATGTGGAGAGGCTTAAAGACCTTAACGGATTATAAGCACAGTGATCAGCAGGTCAGCTATGACCCTAGTCTCCTGACACCTTAAACTGTTTCTTTACACACTTTGATGGATCTAGCAGCAGGGAGACTGTACATCTCCCTTGGCTGGAGGAGCAGCATCAGCCTATAGTCCTGAAACCACACCGAGTGAGGTCCACCCTGAGGAGGATCAACACCAACAAAGCTGCAGGACCAGACAGGGTGAAAAATATGTGCTGATCAATTGGCAGGAGTCATTCTTGACATTTTCAACCTTTCTCTACAACTTGCAACGGTCCCTGTCTGTCTCGATTCCTCCACTATTGTGCCAGTACTTAAAAAATCAGCTGTCACCTGCCTTAACGATTACCACCCTGTGGCTCTGACCACAGTAATAATGAAGTGTTTTGAGAGAATCCTCCTAAAGCCATCGCCTACAGGGGGAACAGATCGACAGAGGATGCCGTCTCAATAGTACTTCACACAGCCCTGACTCATCTGCAGTGCCCTAACACTTACTGTATGTTAGGATGCTATTCATCGATTTTAGTTCAGCGTTTAACAGTGTAATCCCAGACAAGCTGGTACAAAAGCTTCATAATCTGGGTCTGTCCACATCGTTGTGTTTCTGGATCAGGGACTTTCTCATCAACAGGCCTCAGGTGGTTAGAATTGGAGATCGTACATCAGCCACACTGGTTCTGAACACAGGCACACAACAGGGTTGTGTGCTCAGCCCAGCACTCCATGTTATTTACACACAATTGCTCTGCCGTCCATGCCACAAATATGGTTGTGAAGTTTGTGGATGATATGACCGTGGTGCGTCTCATATCAGACAATGATGAAACTCACTACAGAGAGGAGATACAACACCTAGCACTATGGTGCTCAGCCAACAACCTCATCTTGAACACCAGCAAGACCAAAGAGATCATTGTGGACTATAGGAGGTCCAGAAGAACAGAACATGCTTCTATATTCATACATGAGAAGGCTGTAATGTGTGTGGACAATATCAAGTTTTTGGGTATCCACATCACATCGGATCTGACCTGGTCTTTGAACACATCTCACCTGGTAAAGAAGGTCCAACAAAGACTCTTCTTCCTCAGGAAGATGGGATGTGCTGGATTCTCCTCTCAGCTGCTCACAAACTTCTACAGATAAACTATAGAAAGCATTCTTTGTCACAGTATGACAGTGTGGTATGGCAGCTGCACAGCACAGGACAGGAAGGATGGCATGGGTGGTGAGAACAGCACAGGGGATCGTGGGAAGTCCTCTCCTAGACCTGGACTCTGTATATGCTGAAAAGTTGAAGATCCACGCACACAGATCATTGGTCTCTGCAGGTGTACTACTTCAGGAAAAGTCTGGACTTGATGATGTTTTATTGTTGCTGTCTTTTATACTTATTATGTTTATTTTATTATTTATAGTGTATTGTGTATTTTAGGTATTCTGTCTTGAAGCTGAGTCCTACCAAAAAAAATTTAATTATGTGTATGCATAATGACAATAAAGAATTCTATCTATTCTATGAATTTGAAGTTTGGGTGTTTGCCCTTGGAAGAATAATAGAGCCTAAATGCTTGGTAAGCATTTTCCCAGCCTAGATTGTCCAAAAAAGAATGTACTGCTTGGGGGAAACAATTGTTTCAAATATTATCATACAAAAGTGTATGTGTAGCCCTTATATGTTTTATCTCCTAAAAACAGAGAATTTCCTAATGTTTTTATTAAATAGCAGTCATAGATTCTTACTTTACAGCATCCATGTAATTGCACCATCAATCTTCTACCAGGAACAACCCCACCTAAAGGAAGATTTATTCTGCTTCTTGACCTGAAATCAAGGCAATTGGCAAATATATCCAAAAGAATTTGGCAATATAATTAATTAGATCATCTTTCATTCTGGTTCGGTCTCTTTTATCTGGTTATGGATGTGTTGACCAGCCCCCCTAGTGCATGCTTTTTGATAGTGACATTGTGCTGTGCAGCACCAGAAAAGTGGAAGTGTAGAGGAAGTTGGAAGAATGTAGAAGGGCTTTGGAAGGTAGAGGGTGAAGATAAATGGAAATATAATGCAACAAAGATTTTGAAATTAGTCTGCAGGGAAATCTATTGAGAAGAGTGGATAAATTTAAATATCATTGTTAGCCCTGGAAAACTAGATTCAGAAATAACCCATATAGTGCAGCATGGATGGAACAATTGGAAGAACGTCCTGGAGTATTGTGTGATCGAAGAATTAAGGTAAAGGTTAAAGGTAAGGATTTTAAGACAGCGGTAAGACCAATAATGATGTATGGAGCGGAGATATGGGCAGTAAAGGGAGCAAAAGAGAAGAACTGGCAGAAATGAGAATGTTGAGATGGATGTGTGGAATTACAAAAAAGGACAGAATAAGAAATAAGGAGGTTACCTGTCCCTTTGTTATTTTTATAGATCACAGTAATCTTATATATTTAAAATAAGTAATAATGTTGAATGCCTGTCAGACCAGGTGGTCACTTACATTGAGCTGTTGTCCATACTTGAAAGAAAATGAAATGTCATGGAAATATAAACCAGATTACTCTGCAACAATTCAATAATGTCATAGTAAAGGAGAAATTTTTCGAAACCATAACTGTAGTTCACTTGGAACATGTACAACTCCCTCAGAAACAAACACTATATTTGTCATTCCTTCCTAAGAATTTGCCTGATGTTTTCTTGGCCTGAACATGCTTGGAGAAAATTTTTGGATTGGTGCCATTCTTCAGATTTCTTGAGTAGCAAACAAACAATGTAGTTCAAAGTGATTTACAACATATCAAGGAAGTAGTTACCTGCAAAAAAGACATGTTTAAAGGTTGATAAAAATAATAATAATGCATAAATAGTATACAGTAAATAAAGCTTATTTATATAAACTACATACAGGGTGGTCCAGATCTAATTATGCAGATCCAGATCATTTGGATGACTTTGATTTATGCGGGGACGATTCCAGTTCGGTGGGAAGACAATTCTTCATGTCGTCAGTTCACACACTTCTTGATGGTCCGGGATTTTTTTGGGTGATTTTCTATGTAATAAATAAGTTATAACGTAATAAAAATTGCATAATTAGATCTGGACCACCCTATACTGTATATAATTTGAAGAAATATAGTCCTTAGATATATATTGTTTTTTAATTCCGTGAATGTCAGTCCAATTCTAAGGTCAGTTGGCCAGAGTAGAGAGAGAAAAAAAAACTACAGTTAGCTGGAAAAAAAATCAGGAGAGGTTCACCCAGCCCTCGCTGAACATTCTGCCTAACATAAATGTTCTTACTGTTTTTTTTTGAGGCTTTGTATTGGAGGATACAACACAGGGGGTTTCATGGCAGGTTGGGGTATCTGCTTTCATTTAATCATTCAATCATTGTGGGCGGCTTCACAGCACTTTGATCAGTTGGTGGTGGTACAGAAGAACCACAAAAGAAAAATGAAAAAGTTAAGATTAATAAAGATTGCAGGTTCATTAAAGAATATGAAGAACTAAAATATAAAGAACTAAAATGTAGCTATTAAAAAGCCAAAATAAAAAAAGTGTGTTTCAAGGAGTTATTGAATTTATTAAACATTCCATACAAGCAAGTCAAATTTTACAAAACTAAGTTCCAATCACATCAACTCCCGTCCATAAGAAAGAGAGCTAGGCCAACAGAGTAAAACTTTAATTGCAGGAAAAATAAGCAAATAAATACATACATAAATAAATAAAAGTAATTAAAATAAATAAGGGAATTTAAACGCTTATTCTAAAATGTTATTGATTAGATCCTGCAAGGTTTTAAAAAGGTTTTGAACAGATCCTCTAAGTGAGAATAATTTTTCCAGTTTCAAATAGTATATAACTTCAGCTACCCACTGACTTAAAAGAGGTGGGCTAGGATTCTTCCAGTTGAGTAAGATAAGTCTACATGCCAATAGCGAAGTAAAGGCAATTACAATTTGTTTGTCCTTCTCCACTTTAAACCCATCTGGGAATACACCAAACACAGTTGTTATTGGATTAGGAGAGATTGTGACACCAAGGCAGTCTGAAAGGCATTTAAAGATTTTGGTCCAGCATGATGTTAATTTGGTGCATGCCCAAAACATGTGCCCTAGCGAGGCTGGAGCTTGATTGCAATGTTCGCAGGTTGGATCTTGCCCTGTAAACATTTTGGACAATTTTAAATGAGATAGCTGTGTTTGATTAAAGATTTTAAGTTGAATAATTGAATGCTTTGCGCATATGGAGTTAGAGTTAATATTCTGTATGGCTACCTTACACTCTTTTTCTGAAATGTTGAGTAAAAGATCCTTTTCCCACTGTACCCTGGGATCTTTAAAAGGAAGGGACTTTAAAATGTTTTTATATATTACAGAAATGTTGTATGAGTCCTCAAAACTGATCAATATTTCTTCCAGAATAGAAGTAGGTGGTAGATAAGGAAAATTGGGCAGATTTTGTTTAGCAAAGTTTCTGATTTGGAAATAATGGAAAAATTGTGTTGATGAAAATTAAATTTGGAGTGTAATTGTTTGTAGGATGCAAAGATGTACAAATCTATAATTGATTTAAACCCATATGTTTTCCAAACATTAAAAACTGTGTACATTTGAGAGGGTGGAAAAATGTGGTTATTGTGTGGAGGTGCCATAGATAAAGCTTCTCTATCTTGAAGTACTTCCTACATTGGTTCCATATTCTAAATGAATGAAGCATAATTGGGTTGTTAGTATATTGACGATAATTTGTATTTACTGGTGCACAAAGCAAGGAATATAAAGAAGTACTGCAGAACTTTATTTCTATTGTGGATGTAGAGAAAAGCTAACACGGTACAACAACCTAGTACTACTTTCTATTGTGGACCAAGCCTGTGTGTATTCATCTATTTGTGTGAATGTCCAGGGGCCTCATGTATAAACGGTGCGTACGCACAGAAATGTTGCGTAAGAACTTTTCCACATTCAAATCGCAATGTATAAAACCTACACTTGGTATAAAGCCACGCACTTTTCCACGGTACCTCATACCTTGTCGTATGCAAGTTCTCCGCTTGGTTTTGCAGATTGGCGGCACCCAGCGTCAAAGCAGTGCTACTGTTCCTGTGTGGTTACACCTTATTTTCCTGATGCAGCTTTATAAATACACTGAAACTAACGCATATTGTTTATTAGTGTAACCCATTTGATTGTAATTAACTTGTAACAATATAATGGTCCAGGGAATAGCCATAGTTGTTACTCTAACTGCACCTTCTTCTTTCAGCTGCTCCCGTTAGGAGTTGCCCACAGTGGATCATCTTTTTCCATACTACTCTCACTGCACCACTCGGAGTATTTACTGTATAACACTGTATCTGATTGTGAATCACAGCAGCAGCTGATCGGAAAGAGAATTACAGTATCGGTATACAGCTTCAAGTACACGCTGTCTCAGCCACGGCAAAACGTTTTAATGCCTTTCTTGTACGGACCTCGCAGTTCAGAAACAGTTTCATCCAAAGAACTATAAACGCACTCAATCAATTGCTCCTTGTAGAATTGTTAGTACTTATAAGTACAATTGCCTCACTGTAAACTTGCACTACAGTTATAATATTACACAACCTGAGCCACTTTATAAAGCGTGTATTTACATATGATGACAATATCATTTTTAAGATGAAATGCAGCAAAATATGTTTATTATATTATACAGATAAAACTTTAACTTCATTTAAATAATCTACAGTGGAATCTTGAGATACGAGTTTAATTTGTTCCAGCACTGAGCTTGTATAGCAAATTTCTCGTATCTAGAACAAACTTCCCCATTGAAAATAATGGAAATCCAGTTAATCCGTTCCGCACCCCCAAAAATATCAACATAAAAATCAATTTTCCTAACAAATAACACTGATAAATAATATATACAAGTGGAACCTTGGTTTGCAAGTACAGTAACTTGGTTTACAAGTGTTTTGCAAGACAAGCTAAATTTTTAAATTAATTTTGACTTGATAAAACGAGCAATGTCTTGCAATACAAGTAGTATGGATACACTTTGTCTGCTGAGCGTCATGTGAGCATAACTGAGCTGATGGTTCTTCTCTCGTGCGCATCTCTCTCTCCTTATCTCTCTCACTCGCGCGCGTCTCTCTCTCTCCTTATCTCTCTCTCGCGCGCGCCTCTCTCTCTCCTTATCTCTCTCTCTCTCGCTCGCACGCACCTCTCTCTCTCCTTATCTCTCTCGCTCGCGTCACTCTCTCTCCTTATCTTGCTCGCGCGCCTCTCTCTCTCTCTTTCCTCTTGAGGGCAATAGTCTCCTATTCTCCGTCTGCATGTCCGCGATATTTTTGGATAAGCTTATACAGCGAACTGCTACAGCGAAACAATAAAATCACAAGCGCACAAACATGTAGATCCTCACGCTACGGGAGAACAAGGAACACTGAGTGAGCTAACGGGCTGGCAGCTTCAGCTTGGGTGAATCCCCGAGTCGAGGCGGATCGGGAAACGCGTCACGCATAACCACAGCCTGGCTCATGGCTCGTTACGCGAGCCAATGCTCGTATTTAGATCCGAATTTTTCGCTCATACTTTCCTCTTATCTTGAATTTGTCGTATACAGAGGTGATCGTATCTAGAGGTTCCACTGTATATTCTTCACTGGGAGTGTCGTGAAGGATAGAGTAATTAAACATGTACTACGAAGATATTTCAATGTTCCTTAAACGTTTTGAAGAATCGGCGCTCCCCAATTCTGATATTTGGGGAAAGAAAAGCAAGGACTGCAGTGGCGGCTACACCAATATATATTGAATATAAAACAGAAAGAGAAAATAACAACACAGCTAAAAACGCAGTGAGAAATTTCGGCAAAAGTTAAATGCTTGTGTCATGAGCACGAGGTGGCTATGCAATGTCTGCAACGGACGTGGCCATCCACCGTGCATAAGCTACCTTACTGACATTGGCGGGTGAAGGAGCCACCGATTCTTCCTCTGCCCAGGGCCACCACAAGCCTAGAGCCGCCCCTGAGTACTGCTGCAATAAATTATTTCATCGAAGGTCACACACAATCACTACGCCCTGAAACTCATGTTTAATAACGTGCTTTAACTCCTATCATCATGAAAAAGATATCACATATACATCTCAGTATTTTAGTTATTCAGAGAACTTTAATATCACGAATGTAATGGATTCTGTGTCCAGTTGGAGGAAGAGAGCAGGTTTAAGAAGCAAGTAGTGATTCACACACATAGAGCACATAGAAGATCAAATACAAAACAAAGCATTTAACGTGCTACTTTTATTACGATGTGATTTGAGAAACTGGTTAATTAAACGATTTTAAGATGAAGTTTATGATGTTCTACTTTAATGACAAAATAAACTACGTGATTAAAGTGGAAATGTCGAGATTGAAGTTGACATTTCGTGCTTTTTCCCCACTGTGTGACTTTTTTTTTTCTCTGTACCATAATAAGCTTTCATATGACACTAAGACAGTGGGCTACAACTCGCCTTTTCACGGCGACTTTGATATGTGACTTCTTTTTTATTTCTGGTACTGTGCGATTTTGTGAACGTGAGCTTTCAAGTTTCACCAACACGCTATGTCACTCGATCAACTTCCTTTGGTTGATTATACCACGGTTTATTTGAACAAAAAGTATGTTTTTCCTTTGCCTCCACTTGGTATTCGCTGAAATTCTTATATTTTCCCCCGTGCTTTTCCCATTGTCTTTTCACTGAAGGCTGAGCTCAAGGGCGATTTATATTCATTTCCATATTCAAAGAGGCTTAATTCTGGGAGGAGTTGGGCGTTACATAAAGCACGTGCATGAGCATTACTTTTCACGCTGATCTGGATTAATGTAGCGGAAGAACGTGGAAGTTGGAGTATGCACAGATTCCTGCATCTGGATTTTTCTGTGCGTAAGCACATTTCGGCTTTTGTGCTTACGCCATGTTATAGTGCGAGTTCTATACATGAGGCTCCAGGTTTTTAAAGCTTGCATATTTGCCAAAATAAAATTGAAAGTTTGGTCGTGCCATGCCACCTTCTGCTTTAGGTCATTGTAGGGTCACCCTTTGGATGCGTGGATGTTTTGAATTCCAAATAAATGAGGTTATGATTGAATCTAACTTCTTAAAAAATGATTTTTATTGTATATGGGAATGCTCTGAAATTGAAAAAGAAGCTTAGGAGGGAAATTCATCTTGACAGTGTTAATTCCTCCAGCTAAAGTGAGATGGAGGGTAGACCATCTATGCAAGTCTTGTTTAAGTTTTTCCCTGCAGACAGCACAATTTTGTTGATAAAGAGCTTTATGTTTACTTGTGATGTTTACTCCTAAGTATTTAAACTCATCTACGATGATAAAAGGGAAGGTGTCCAATCTAATATTATGTGCTAGAGAGTTCACTGGAAAGAGCACACTTTTATTCAGATTCATTTTGAGTCCAGAAATCTTTTTAAATTCTGCTGATGCTTTCAGGACTGCATGGAACAGTATTTTGTGGATCTGATATATATATAGTACCATACTGTCTGCATATAATGATATTTTCTTTTCAAGTCCTTCTGTGATAATCCCTTTTATCTCAGAAGCATTTTGAAAGTGAACTTCTAATGGCTTAATGGCATTTGCAAATAACTAGTACCACATTCTAGTTTAAAGTAGTCTAAAACAATGTTGTTAATACAAACTGAAGCTTCTGGACTGGTATACAGTAGTTTAATTCACGCACAGATGTTCAGACCAAACTCAAATTTGTGAAAAGGTAGTCCCATTCAACCATATCAAATGTTTTTTCTGCATCCAACAATAATAATATCTCTGGCATGTTAGATTTTGTGTGTGAACATATTACATTTATACAATTTTCACTTAATTCAAAATGCCGCTGCAAGAAGTATTATAAGAACAAGAGAATACAAACACATAACTCCAGTACTTAAATCCTTACATTGGGTCCCACTTAAGTTTAAGACAGATTTCAAAATCCTCCTTTTAACATAAAACCTTAAATGGCTAAGGTCCTGCTTACTTATATGAACTTATTACTTACAAACCTGAGTGCACATTAAGATCTCAAGATGCTGGTCTGCTTAAGATTCCAAATATTAATTAAATATCAGTGGGAGGTTGATCTTTTAGTTATAGGTTTCTGAACCTGTGGAATGGTTTGTATGTTTACAGGTTTCTTTGTAGTTAGGGCACTTAGTAATACAGTAATCCCTCGCTATATCGCGCTTCGACTTTCGCAGCATCACTCTATCACAAATTATATATGTAAGCATATCTAAATATATAATGTAGATTTTTCTCTGGTTTGTGGGTTTCTGCGGACAATGGGTCTTTTTACTTCTGGTACATGCTTCCTCAGTTGGTTTGCCTCGTTGATTTCATACAAGGGATGCTATTGGCAGATGGCAGAGAAGCTACCCAATCAGAGCACGGAGTTAAGTTCCTGTGTGCTGATTGGCTCAGCAATGGAGTGCCAAATTCGATTCCGCTGCGTTAACCAGGAAGTCTTGTCTCGCTCATTCAGCATCAACATGTTTTGCTGTGTAAAGAGTTAACTTTTGTGCTCTTTTGTGTTTATCTTTGTGCATTGTCAAGCACTTCATTATGGCTCCAAAACGATCTGCTCCTGCCACTGCTTCAGGGGCCGTGCCCAAGCACCAACGGAAGATACTAACGATTGCTGAAAAGGTAAAAGTTTTGGACATGTTGAAGGAAGGCAACAGCTACACCGCTGCAGGACGCTATTACGGCATCAATGAGTCCACAATTCTTTTTATTTAAAAAGGAGGAAAAGAATCTAAGATCTACGGCCGCAGTGTCCTTTAACCAGGGTGCAAATGAGTTGTAAGTGGATGTAATAAGGTGATAGTCCGGATGGAATTTGGTTTAGGGATTTGGATTGAAGACTGCCAGAAGAAGAACAACGGCATTGCTACAGCATCGCCTGAAGAGGCTTCTTTAGAAGAACTGTAACGCTCTCCTTTGTTGTACAGTAAAATTAAACTCATCGTTATCGGACAAGTCGTCATGTCGTTGTTGGTGAGTAACCATAATTAATTTTCTACGTACAGTACTTATTACATGTACATACGTTTAGTGTCACTATACACACATTTTACTGTATACATTTTTCTTGCATTGTACGTATTTATTGCTGGTGGCCTGTCTGTCGTAATGGCTGAAACATATGTGATATCGGAGATGCTCAATATCTTTAAAATACTATTTAGGTTTTACTGTATATAAACTGTGTTTATATGCATAATTTCAATGAATCTTACCTAATATCTAAGAGAATACAAAGGGTTTATGCTGTATAACTGTGCAGGAAATGTTTATAATAGTGTGAGAGAGTTTATAAGGGCTTAAAATATATAAAAACTAGCAGAATACCCGCGCTTCGCAGCGGAGAAGTAGTGTGTTAAAGAAGGTACGAAAAAGAAAAGGAAAAATTTTAAAAATAACGTAACATGATTGTTAATGTAATTGTTTTGTCATTGATATGAGTGTTGTTCTCATATCTATCTATCTATATATCTCTATCTATCTATCTATCTATCTATATATATATATATATATCTATCTATCTATCTATCTATCTATCTATCTATCTATCTATCTATATCTATATATACATATATATATATATATTGGCAGCGGAGAAGTAGTGTGTTAAAGAAGGAAAGAGAAAGAAAAGGAAACATTTTGAAAATAACGTAACATGATTGTCAAAGTAATTGTTTTGTGTATTTGGCAGCGTCACAAAGTTTTTTTCATCTAGCTGCATCAGAAAATGTACCACGACGTCTGACACGCCTCCTTTTTACCGTTTTCTCACAGCTTGGATTGCTGCTGTTATATATACACACACACACACACACACACACACACACATATACATATATATATACATATATATACACATACATATCTTCATATCTATATACATATCTACATATACACTTATATATATACATACCTATCTACATCATATATACACACACATACATACACACACAAATTATATATATGTGTGTATGTATGTGTGTGTGTGTGTGTGTGTGTGTGTGTATATGTATATATATATATAAAATGTAGATGGGGTGTGTGTTTGTGTATATATATATATATATATATATATATATATATATATATATATATACATACATATATATACACATACATATACTTGTGTGTATGTTTGTATGTGTCTATATGTGTGTGTATAGCTTTGGTCACTGAGTGCAAGGGAAAAATAATAAAATATAGTCTATAAGTTATTAAACAGTAAAACATTAACGTTTTAAGAAGTACAGGTACATTGAGCACTACTGGAGTGGTTTCAGGTAAACTACATTTTAAAGACTGTGTAACACAACAGGTAAGTAACTAACAGCAGCTAAAATGTATATGGATCATCTCTCGGTAGTAGATCCCTTTTGAAAGGCGCTACACGACGGCTGTGGTATAGAAATTACATTTTCTATGTGAACGCTCAAATTTGTGCCTCTGGTAATGTGCCTTACCGGCATTTAAAGAAAATTAGTTTTGTGTCTTCTGCAGTGTTAAGAGAGAAAGGCTTTGGTTTGGGATAAAAGGAAAAAAAGGTGTAAAGAAAGGAAAGTTGCCTTTTCTTTTATATAGTATAGAGAGATGTGTTCGCTGGCGTTATGATCGCCTTTTGGGGACAGTCTTGGGTGGGTCTTGTGTAGACTGGTGAGACGCCCCCACCATTAATCGGCTGTGATGGCACTGTCAGTCCTCCACTCGTATGCGTGTCTTCATAATCCGAGCTGACAACCTCATAATCGTAAACGTGCAAAGAAAGTGTGAATCGCCTTAATATTATTTGCCGCGGTGTAGAAAAGGGGTCCCGTGTTTGCACTTGTCTGGGCTATAGCGCAGGGGGAGGATGAAAAAAATTAAAAGTGCTCACTTTGATTTAAGGCAGAAGCGCAGTCAGCGTCTCAAAGGCGGCACAGCTATGCGCGCTGGCTGCTCGACTTTTGCAGGGCAGGAGACTACAGTTTTGCAGACACGTTCATGATATCAAAAGTCTCAGCGCTCTTTGGAGGTCATTCATATATTATATATATAGCAAAATACCCGCCGCAGCGGAGAAGTAGTGTGTTAAAGAAGTAATGAAAAAGAAAAGGAAACATTTTAATAATAACGTAACATGATTGACATTGTCATGAGTGTTGCTGTCATATATATGCCTGCCTAAATAAGTCACCCTCGCTTTGCTCTTACTTTATTTACCGTTCATTTAATCATGGCTAATGGCGGAAAAATTATAAAATGGAAGGAGGATGGCTTTACCAAAACAATTATTGATGGCGAATCGATTATTCATAAAGCTTGAATTGGTGATCTGTTTTTCTGTGTTAACCTCATATTTTTTCATACTTCTTCTCAAACTAAGGTGGTGCGAGGGTAAAATGAATCGGGATGCGCTGATCAATGTAATCGTGTACCAGGAAATCATGCATTGACAAAAGCTCCCTTTGCTTGTAATGCAAAGTGTGATTAAATGCATTATTTTTAACGCGTATGGAGCACATGCATCGAAGCTTCTCAGCTGTGCTTGTGCTAAGAAAAGGAAAGATTTTAAAAATAACGTAACACGATTGTCAATGTAACCTTTTGTAAGTAGTGCCTGGAGGATTCAGTGTGTAGAAACTCTGAGACAGCGTGTGTATTAACTTGTGGATTTTTCTGTGAGTATTTGGTGGCAGTGTGACAAAGTTGCTTCGGAAGACGGCGGCGCGGAGCTCAGCTCAGACCGAAATTAGATGAATGGGAGGGGAGATGATGACGTGACTCCCCCACCCGCCTTATCCGTCAATCCCCCACAAACACAGTCTCTCGGAATTTGCATAAGCACACCCCTTCACCTACAATTTTAACTTAGTTACAAAGTGATCAAAACTCTCGTTATATATCCTGCGTCCTCTCATTAAACTTGTATCCCGCATTACCTGTGGGCATGTGAAACGCCAGCGGTAGCCTGTCTATGAACTTAATGTAAAGTTTAGGTTTACACCTTGCTTTCTTTCCGAGGTAGCAGCAGTCATGAATATGGTAGTATATGTCACTCGCTCGCTTCTTATTGTTTTTCGCTGTCTTCTCAATTATATAATGCATGTTTTCGTAAGCGCTTTTTGGAGGTCTTCCTGGTTTTCTACGCACTGCGTTGACAATCAGTTCACGTGATTACGTGGGAGGCGTGATGATGTCACAAACTCCGCCCCCCCACGTCATTCCAGCTCAACTCCATTACAGTTAATGGAGAAAAATACCTTCCAGTTATGACCATTAGGCATAGAATTTCGAAATGAAACCTGTCCAACTTTTGTAAGTAAGGTGTAAGGAATGAGCCTGCCAAATTTCAGCCTTCTACCTACACGGGAAGTTGGAGAATTAGTGATGAGTCAGTGAGTGAGTCAGTGAGTGAGTGAGTGAGTGAGGGCTTTGCCTTTTATTAGTATAGATAACCATATGAACATATGGTTTTTACTTCGCGGATTTTCATCTTTCGCGGGGGGTTCTGGAACGCAACCCCTGCGATAAAGGAGGGATTACTGTATAAGTTTCCTAAATTAACACAGTAAAAAATACAACCCTTACTAATTCTTCTCTTGTGCATGGTCGAACTTATGCTATTTTCTTCTCTGTGGGGGTAGACTTTTTTTTTATTTGTTTAGCTACACTAATTCTCCTCAAAGCAATACTCTATAATGCCTTAACATTGTTAACTTGTAGTTTATGATGTAGTTTACCAAGAGACAAATGTCTGGTGATCCTTGTCACCACTTTCCTTTATAATCTTATATGATGGTTCTGTTCATTATTTTTTTAACCTTTCACTTGTTAACTGCTTGGACTTTATTATCAAATAATATTTTCTATAGATGCTGCATTTCGTTTATTGCTAGACCTCAACACAATATGGTGACAAAAATAACGTAGTGACAGAGCTAAATGAGTATAGATGCTGCTTCTGAAAATCTAGATTGTCTAGCTGCACAATCTCCTGAAAACCTTTTCCATCTTGAGATCAGTTATTGCATGATTCAGGTTTTTCATATGAATTCCATGTATGGTATTTAGAGGAAAACAGTGAGAAAGACTAAGTAATAAATGTAGGAAATTGAGCAGGCTTATTTTCATATCACACTTTACAGGCTACTGATGAGGACCACTTAAACACATATTAAAACATTATTAAAATGACAAACTAACTTCATTTTATTAACAGAAATGTTCAAAGAAAAAATGGAAGTGGTTATGCAAAACAGAAACAAGGTCGAACAACAATACTAGCTATCTAGACCAATATTTCTCAATCACTGGGTTATGACCCACTTTTGGGTTGTGGGCTGTCACTGGTGGGTCGTGAATTGCAACTGTTTATAATGGTACTTTGTTGGGGTGAGTCGTGAAGTGGGTCACAGTGGGACTGATGATCACACTTGACCCTCCCCAGTATGGTGAATCATGTGAAGAAAATTATATGGGAAAATATGGGTCACAACACCAGAAAAGAATGTGTCATGATTTAGGCTGAATATTGATGTTTTGTGGCCTTTTCCTTTAAGAGAAGCCATATTGTGTACCATTGTCCGAGTCACATCTCACATTTGTAGGGGCATGGTCTTTGGGGTCATGACCTTGACTTAATTAGCAAATGCCATAAAAGGTCAGCCTGTTTCTTTGAGCCTTATCTGATCTGCTTATAAATGTGCTTTTTCATCTCTTGCCTGGTTTTCGACTTATTTCATTATATTTGACTTTGCATTTTGCATCTCGTCTGGGTTTCAGTCTGTTCAGGGGCCTCATGTATAAACGGTGCGTATGCACAGAAATTTTGCATAAGAACTTTTCCACGTTCAAATTGCGATGTATAAAACCTACACTTGGCGTAAAGCCACGCACTTTTCCACGGTACCTTATGCCTTGTCGTACGCAAGTTCTCCGCTCGGTTTTGCAGACTGGCAGCACCCAGTGTCAAAGCAGTGCTACTGTTCCTGTGTGGTTACTCATTATTTTCCTGACGCGGCTTTATAAATACACTGAAACTAACCGCATATTGTTTATTAGTGTAACGCATCTGATTGTAATTAACTTGTAACAATATAATGGTCCAGGGAACAGCCATAGTATTCCAAATACCATAACTGCTTTAGTGTTGTTACTCTCACTTCTTCTTCTTCTTCTTTCAGCTCCTCCCATTAGGATTTGCCACAGCGGATCATCTTTTTCCATATTACTCTCACGGCACGACTCGGAGTATTTATATCACTGTATCTGAGTGTGAATCATAGCAGCAGCTGATCGGAAAGAGAATTATCGGTATACAGCTGTCACGCTGTCTCAGCCACTGCAAAACATTTTATAGCCTTTCCTGTACAGACATCGCAGTTCAGAAACAGTTTCATCCCAAGAACTTTAAATGCACTCAATCAATTGCACCTTGTAGAACTGTTTGTAGGCCTACTTATAAGTACAATCACCCCACTGTAAACTTGCACTACAGTTATAATATCGCACAACCTCAGCCACTTTATAAAGCGTGTATTTACATATGATGACGATATCATTTTTAAGGTAAAATACAGCAAAATATGTTTATTAAATTATACAGATAAAACTTTAACTTTGTTTAAATAATCTATATTCTTCACTGGGAGTTTCGTTAAGGATAAAATAATTAAACATGTACTACGAAGATATTTCAATGTTCCTTAAACATTTTGAAGAATCGGCGCTAAGCTTACAGATGGCTTAACTTCTATTACAGAGCTGATTGTGTAGCGATCGGTTACTTGGGGAAAGAAAAGCACTGACTGCAGTGACGGCTACGCCAATATATATTGAATATACAGTAATCCCTCGCTATATCGCTTCGACTTTCGCGGCTTCACTCTATCGCGGATTTTAAATGTAAGCACATCTAAATATATATCACGGATTTTTCGCTGGTTCGCGGATTTCTGCGGACAATGGGTCTTTTAATTTATGCTACACGCTTCCTCAGTTTGTTTGCCCTGTTGATTTCATACAAGGGACGCTATTGGCGGATGGCTTAGAAGCTACCCAATCAAAGCATGTATTACATATTAACTAAAACTCCTCAATGCTATAAGATATGCGTCCCGTGTGGAGGTTGATTGTTTGCTTGTCTCTGCCTCTATCTCACCCTCTCTGACATTCTCTGCGCCTGACGGAGGGGCTGTGAGCAGAGGTGCTGTTTGCACAGAAGCTGTTTGCCTAGTGGAAACAGACACACCTCTAAGAAATGCCGCTTCCAAAAGCACACTTATTGATTTTTTGATGGTTTGCTTTAATCTCGCTCTCTCTCTTTCTCTGACGTTCTCTGTGCCTGATGGAGGAGATGTCAGCAAGAGGGGCTGTTTGCACAGAGGCTGTTTGCTCAGAAGATACTGACGCTCCTCTAAAAAATGCCTCGGCAAACTTAAAAGCACACGTTTTGATTTTTTGATTGTTTGCTTTTCTTTGCGAGCGCTCTCTCTCTCTCTCTGAAATTCTCTGCTCCTGAAGAGAAGATCTATTTGCATTCTTTTAATTGTGAGAAAGAACTGTCATCTCTGTCTTGTCATGGAGCACAGTTTAAACTTTTGACTAAAGGGTGTTATTTCATGTCTAGAGGGCTCTTATAATGTTAACAGAGTGGGAGAGTTTATAAGGGCTTAAAATATATAAAAATAACTACACAAACATATGGTTTCTACTTCGCGGATTTTCATCTATCGCGGGGGGTTCTGGAATGCAACCCCCGCAATCGAGAAGGGATTACTGTAACACAGAAACAGAAAATAACAACACAGCTAAGAACATAGCGACAAATTTCGGCAAAAGTTAAATGCTTGTGTCATGAGCACGAGGCGGCTATGCAGTGTCTGCAATGGATGAGGCCATCCACCGTGCATAAGCTACTTTACTGACATTGGCGGGCGAAGGAGCCACTGATTCTTCCTCTGCCCAGTGCCACCACAAGCCTAGAGCCCCCGAGTACTGCTGCAATAAATTATTTCATCGAAGTGAAACACATGTTTAATAACGTGCTTTAACTCCTATCATCATGAAAATGATATCACGTATACATCTCAGTATTTTAGTTATTCAGAGAGCTGTAATATCATGAATGTAATGGATTCTGTGTCCAGTTGGAGGAAGAGAGCCGGTTTAAGGAGCAAGTAGTGATTCACACACATAGGCACATAGAAGATCAAATACAAAACAAGGCATTTAACATGCTACTTTAATTACGATGTTGTTTGAGAAACTGGTTAATTAAACGATTTTAAGATGAAGTTTATGATGTTCTACTTTAATGACAAAATAAACTACGTGATTAAAGTGGAAATGTCGAGATTGAAGTTGACATTTCATGCTTTTTCCCCACTGTGTGCCTTTTTTCTCTGTACCCTAATAAGCTTTCATATGACACTCAGACAGTGGGCTACAACTCGGCTTTTCACGGCGACTTTGATATGTGACTTCTTTTTTATTTCCGGCACTGTGCGATTTTGTGAACGCGAGCTTTTAAGTTTCTCCAACACGCTATATCACTCGATCAGCTTCCTTTTGTTGATTATACCACGGTTTATTTGAACAAATAGTATGTTTTTCCTTTGCCTCCACTTGGTATTCGCTGAAATTCTTATATTTCCCCCGTGCTTTTCCCATTGTCTTTTCACAGAAGGCTGAGCTTAAGGGCGATTTATATTGATTTGCACATTCAAAGAGGCGTAATTCTGGGAGGAGTTGGGGCGTTACATAAAGCGCGTGCACGAGCGTTAGTTTTCACGCTAATCGGGATTTATGTAGCGGAAGAACGTGGAAGTTGGAGTACGCACAGATTCCTGCATCTGGATTTTTCTGTGCGTAAGCACATTTCGGCTTTTGTGCTTACGCCATGTTATAGTGCGAGTTCTACGCATGGCGTTATACATGAGGCCCCAGGTTATTTACTTTTTTTTCAAGACATCAGTTATCTGTTTTCCTGCTGAGTCAGGACAAAAGATTGGATCAAAATGAATTACCCCAAGATGTAGTGTATTTTCAAGGAGTTTTAAATTATGCAGGAGGAAACAAAAACTCTAAAGGAACAAGTAGGAGAGTTGCTGGCATATGTGGAAAAAATGGTGTGGGAAGTGAATCAGTTAACACTTGCTGTTTATACAGTACCTCAGAAAATCCGGCTCCTGCTCCATCTTTCAGCCATCATTATGAGCCTCAGATTCCACATCCGATTAGTTTTTCAGGGGATCCTAATGAGTGTTTGCGTTTCCTAAATCAGTGTCACATGATTTTTGAAGCCCAACCTAAAATGTATCTGAATGATTAGACATGTATATTGTTTATAATTTCTTTGCTTGATTGAAAACATCTTCAGTGAGGTTCCGTAAAGTATGACACTAACAAACGGTGCTGCTTTTCAATGTCTTTCTTTATTAACGAATTTCGGAATGTTTGATAGACCTGTTCATTCGTGGCTACACGCTTATCAGAAAGAAAATTAGAATGAAGACGGGAAAGGCAATCTTCCTTTAGACCGAGTGAGTCCATGGCTGCTCCAGAGCCTATGGATTTGGGCAAAAAGGCAATTGGCGTTAGTTAGTAGCAGCACTGATTAAAGGAAAAACTCTCTGTCTGGTTTGGAAGGGTGGGATTGTGTAGTCAGTAAATATTGTACTGTCACAAATGCTTCCATTGATTCAGCTGAGAATTTTATTAGCTCCTCCATGATTAAGTGTTTACATATCACTTCAATACATCTTCAACATAAACCTTGAGCCCTTTCTGTGGATAGTTAGTCCAATGGCTCTGGGCATTTAGATTATGCAACAACTCTGCTCTCAGTCAAGATAGCAATCTTTCATTAAGGAACATTGTTCTTTTTTGTTATTCAGTCTCCTTTGTCTCACATACCCCTGGTTACACAAGCACAATCCTGTGCTTAACTGGAAGTCCAAAGATATCATACAGTGGAACTCATATTGTGTTCAGCATTGCTTGAGGGCTGTACCTAAGCCAGTCCTTTGTAATACAACATCAGTCATGCATTCTCAATATCCTGAATATGTAGATTTGTTTAATAGGCAACAAGCCCTAGTGTTATGACCACACCAGGACTATGATTGTACTATTGACTTAATACTGGAGCCCCAATGACTAAAGGGTAAGTTCTGCCTTGTCATAGCCTGAACTGGAGGATATGGAATAATATATCATTGAAAATTTGCAGAATTGTTTTATAACCCCACCCAGTAGTTCAACAGGGGCTGGCTTCTTTTTCCTTGAGAAAAAAGACGGGAGTGTTCAACCCTGTATTGATTACAAAGAATTAAGTAAAATTACCCTTAAAAGAAATTACCCCTTGCCACTTATATCCTTGATTCTGAATCAAGTTACTGGCTCTATAGTTTTTACACAATTAGAAAAGTGCATATAACCTTATTCAAATTCAAGAATGGAAAACTTCCTTAAATACAATGACTGGATATTATAAATGCAGAGTAATACCAAATGGTTTACTTAATGCTTTGGCGGTTTTCCAGTCCTTTATTAGTGGCATTTTAAGAGATTTATTAAGTAAGTGTTTATTAGTATACATTGATGATATTTTTATTTTTTTTCTGAGGACTTAACTATGCATGTTAAGGAAGTCCTTCACTACCTTCATGAAAATAACCTATTTGTAAAAAGGAAATATGAGTTATACCAGGAAAAAATTTGGTTCTTAAGCATATGAAATTTCACATACTGGTTTAGCTATGGATAATACTAAGGTCACCGCTACCCTGGATTTAAAACCACCTGAAAGTTGTGAAAATGAATAATCTTGACACACAGAGAGGTTTGGGGCATCCACCAGTATGCTTAATCCTGGCTGCAAAAGGCAACCATGTTGCACAGATGTGTACAGATTTGAGTCCAAAAGAGAACTCAATAGAAATGGAGGTTATCTTGCTTTTAAAGTGGGTTGGGGAAAGTGACATCATTGGGTGGCCAGAACCAGAAGTGAGTTCTTGGGGCAGGAATCAGAAGTGACGGCTTTGGGAACGGAACCAGAAGTGATGTCTTCAGGCCTGGAACCGGAAGTGATATTATTTTGGTGGAAACGGAAATGACATTGTTGGAATCAGACATAATTTCCTGTGTCTGCTCTGCAGAGATAAAAGAGAAAGGTTTACTGCACCACACCACCACCTGGCCTGGCATGGCGTTAACTTGTTTTGGTCCTTCTAACTGCTTCCTATGCGCAAATGTGTGACATGGCCCCCACCCCCCCAGCCCAGACCCATTGTGTCAGGCATATCTGGGCGAGTGTTCGTAACACAGAGAAGGGGCATTAGCATTGGCTTTGGCTTGCAGGACACCCTGGCAGTAAATGACTGAAAACTTGTAAAGACTTGTGGGTTTGACTCTTTGTGTAGAGCCACCCGCTGTAAAGATGCATGGTCTGTTACCAGGGTGAACTCACAGCCTAAGAGGTAGTACCTCAACGGAGTGATCACCAATTTAATCGCTAGGTCCTTCCACTCCATGGCCGCATACCTGGTTTCTCGGTCCAACAGTTTCCAACTTAGGAACATGACGGAGTGTTCAACTCTATCAACACTTTGGCTCAGTATGGCTTCAAGACCTGTGTCCGAAGTGTCCGTCTGGAGGATGAAAGGCAAGGAAAAGTTAGGAGCTTTCAATACTGGAGCTGACGTAAGGGCTTGCTTTAAGTCACTAAATGCAGCTTCTGATTTAGCATCCCATACCGCATGTTTCAGACCCCTCTTCTTTGTAAGGGCATCAAGGGTGCCACTGTCTCATAGAAATGGGGCACAAACCAGCAATAGTAGCTCACTAATCCGAGAAAGGCTTAGATCTGCCTCTTAGTCTTTGGACGGGGCCATTTCAGTATGGCATCAACTTTAGAACATTTTGGTCTCTCGGTACCCCAGCTTACCAGGTAACCTAAATATTTGGTCTTGATTTATCCAAAGAAACATTTGTTTGGGTTAATTCGCAGACCGGCTTCTCCTAATGTCCGCAATACAGCTTGTACCTGCTGAAAGGGTTCATTCCACATGCTGGAATAGATAATAACATCATCCAGGTAGGCAGCACTATATGAATTATGGAGACGGAGCACTTTATCCACCAGACGCTGGAAAGTCGTAGATGCCCCATGTAACCCAAATGGAAGGACACAATACTGCCAGTGTCCACTAGGGGTGCTAAACACCATCTTCTCTTTTGTGGAGTCCATTAAGGAAACCTGCCAGTACCCCTTTGTCATTTAAAGTGTGGTCAAGAATTTGGCTTGTCCTAGCCACTCAAGGAGGTCACCCACTCGCAGCATCGGATATACGTCAAATTTGGAGACCTGGTTAACCCTAATTTTTAGAAAACCTCCAACTACCATCAAGCTTTCCATCCACGACAGGGACTGGACCAATGACTATGGCTCTCCTCTGTCACACCAAGTTCCAGCATCCACTTGATCTCCAGCTCCACTTCTGCCCTTTTTGCTTCGGGAAGCCAAAATGGGCATTCTTGTACTAGTACTCTGGGTTGTGTCATTATGTTGGGCGCAATCAGGGACGTTCTTCCTGGTTTTTCACTTACTACCTCTGGGACAAACAGGATAACTGTTTCCGGCTCCCGTCATTGATGAATGGTGAAATTAGGATCGAAGTAAAGGTCTAATTTATCAGCAAAAAGTGAACGGGGCTGTCTGGAAGAGGGTTCAGGATCCCTACCCTTTCAAGGTTTCAGCAGATTCACATGAAAAACCTATTTGCTCATTCAACAATTTTGTTGTTTTAACAAATAATTGACAAGCCCCTTCCACTCCTTAACTTCGAAGAGAGTAGAATTTTTGTGAATCTATCGCTTAATTGCACAATAGATTCTAATATATTTGTTGAGGGGAAGGCCTCTTTCTCCCAGCCTTCTTTTAGAATATGTAATATGCCTCTGGGTTGTTGTCCATACAATAACTCAAAGGGTGAGAACCCCGTGGAGACGTGTGTGACTCCCCAATATGCAAAAAGGACGAGGGGGAGGAGCTGATCCCAGTTCCTTCCATCCTCACTGACCACCTGGCAAAGCATCTGTTTGAGGGTCTGGTTAAACTGCTTGACGAGACCTTCGGTTAGAGGATGATATACTGAGGTCTTTAAATGTTTTACCTTCAGTAACTGGGCTGTCTCCCTGAACATCTCCGAGGTAAATGGCATCCCCTGATCCGTTAAGATTTCTTTGGAGATACCGACTTGCGAGAAGACCCCTACTAATTCCCGTACGATACCTTTGGATATTGCTGTGTGCAACCAAACAGCTTTGGGATATCGGGTTGCATAATCAACCAGGACCATTATGTATTAATGTCCCCTGGCTAAGGGTTCTAGGGGTCCCAACAGGTTGACCCTGATTTCTTCAAAGGGAATATCAATAAGTTGAAGGGGAACTGGAAGAAATCAGTCCCTCCTAGGAATCTGCCACAGTTGACATTCTGGACAGGAGATTCTCAGCCAAAAAAATTGGAGCTTAATAAGGAGGAGGTGGGTATGGGCCAATTCACAGACTTTTCGCCGGGAAGTCTGTGGAATCAACAACAGAGACCTTACCTCCCCCTCATGTTCAGCTACCCGATAAAGAAAGTTATTGTTTAACACAAAGTAAGGGCCCTGTGGCAAGGGATGGTGAGTGCATTGGCCATCTACCAGAACAACTTCATTCTTCACAAGTTTAAGGAAGTCATCATTCCATTGCTCCCTTTTAAAAGAAGCCAGAGTCTGCTTAAATTGGAATTGCAGCTGTGTGAGAGGATCGGAGGCAACCTCAAGGTGCTTGGTTTCCTTCAGGGTTGTTGAGACGGCGTGAGATGACATATCACCGCATAACGTCCCTGGAGTTTCCACATCATCGTTGGAAGCCGGACTCGGCCTGGTGTCAGCGTCCATTATTAGGCCCAATGATTCTTTCGGAGAGGTTAAGATTATGCTGCTATTATTATCTACCCGGTATCACTGGGAATGGAGGTTTTTTAATAACAGTCCCCTCATAGCTGATAAAGCAGGAGGTGGACTTATAATGATGGATGTCCCCGTGCACACAGGTTAAACTGGTCTTGATTTTAAGCCATTGTCACAGCAATACCAAGTGGCAAATAACAACAGAAATGTTACTGCCTGAATCGAATAAAGCTCTTTTCGATCTACATGCTTCCATTAGGTCAGATTATTTCAAGGCATAATGTGAGCTACTACAGCTATGTTGACGACACCCAGCTGTATTTATCAATAGCGCCTGATGATCCCGACTCTTTTGGTTCAATGACCCAATGTCTTTCTTGTGTTTCTGGATGGATGAATAGTAATTTTCTCAAACTAAATAAGGAGAAAACAGAAATCGTAGTGATTAGTAAAAATGGATATAATAAGGATATTAGAAATAAACTTGATCCATTAAGCTTAAAAGTCAAGACAGAGGTAAAGAATTTAGGGATAATTATTGACTCTGACCTAAATTTCAAATCACATATTAATCAGATCACTAGGACAGCATTTTTTCACTTAGGAAATATAGAAAAAAATAGATCCCTTATAACTTTGCAAGATGCTGAAAAATGTGTTTGCGCTTTTGTTTGTAGTCGACTAGATGCACTCCTCTCAGGACTACCCAAAAAATACATCAATTGATTGCAACTAGTGCATAATGCAGCTGTCAGAATCTTAACTAAGAAAATAAAATCTGAGCACATTCCTCCAGCTTTGATGTCACTACACTGGTTACCTATGCCATTTAGAATTGACTTTAAAATACTGCTTATGGTTTACCTTACGGTTTACAAAGCCTTAAATGATCTCGCTCCATCCTATATTTTGGAATGCCTCTTACCTTACACTCCAAATTAGGGATTCCCGGACATTTTTCATTCCCGCATTCCCAGGAATGAAACTGCTGTATTTCCCGGGAAACCGGGAATGGCCAAGCTCACATATATATTGTGTAAAAATGTAAAAGTCAATCAAGAAATAACAGAGTTATAGATGAAAATAATTAAGTGCCACGATTTTTTAACCCACAGTGTAGTGTGTTGCCGATTAATTCAGTCAACAACAGACCAGCAGCAGTCAGTCTCCCGGCTCCGACTAAGACTGAGCACAGTGGACTGGGAGGAGTCTGCACTCTGCAGCTCATGAATGCTGGGACTGGGCAGACTTCATTGACGTCTGTCAGAAAACAGCTTTGAACAGCAACTTGAAATTGCAATGCGTCAGTCTGTTGCATCCGCATTATCTGTGCCAAGAAACGTGCCATCACAGAATAATGACAAGAAACTGGATGCATCAGTAAAAGCTGAAATGACCGTGTTTCAGAGCAACGGCAAGCACGGGCGTTGTTGAGAACAAGTGTATCAGTATCTGATGACTGTGCCGCCTACTTCAGTGGAGGCAGAGCGTGCTTTCTCGGTGGCTGGCGTACTCTGCACGAAAGTGCGCTGTCGTCTGGATGACGGCACGCTGGACACGTTGTGCTTTCTACGCTCTTATTACCGCAACTAACTAGATACGTGTACTTATATGACAGCATGAACTGCTTGTAGATAAGGTTAGTCTTTTATTGGTGTCAACATATTGCAGTAGATTTGTTAAAAATAAGTGTTGGTTGTTCTAGAGCTGTTCACATGTGAGATGCCCGTGAGCCCGAAACATTAAGAAACATTAACTTCAAAATGTTGCAAAGCCAGCAGTAGAGCCAAGGTGTTCTTGTCAGCACTTTGATATTTTAGGTAAAATTTTTTGAGCTTCTTGGAGAAATAACATACCGGGTGTTTCACTCCATTCTCATCATCCCCTGATAAAACAGCATCTACTCCACATGTGCTTGCATGTACAATCCAATTTAAATAGCAGCATAAAGTTAGTACCAGCAATAGCAAGCATAGCATTAATAAAGATTTTGCATTGTCATATCATTTTGGTGGTCTTTACACCAAATGAGAATATCCAACTCTTTTCAATAAGCCTTGCAGTTTTTTGTACCCAATGGAAACTCTGTAATGGTTGTGATCTTTATATCAAAATGCATAAATTTCCAATGTCCACTTGCCTTCCAAGATGGGTAACAGTAGCTTGTCCAAATTCACACTTAGCTCAATATGTTCTTGACAACTTTTAGAATAAACCATCAGATCATCCAGGTAAACCTTACAGTTGTTTAATACTGCTAATAGTACAGTCATTAATTACTAGAATGTGGCAGGGGCATTCTTCTTACAAAGAGCAATTACTGTATGTTAGATAAAACAGATGTAACAAATGCAAAAATTTCTGAAGCACATGGAGTCAAATGTACTTGTCAATATCCTTTTAGCAAATCAATTTTACACACATAATGTGCTGAGCCAACGCAATCAATTCAATTAACAATTCTTGGTAAAGGGAATGAATCTTGGTTAATAACTGCCTTTACCGTCCTGTAATAGTATTAAACTAATAATTCCCATCTGGCTTAAGTGCTAATGTATATGGTGAATGTCATGAACTACCACTCTGAACAGCAAAGCAGTTTACTAATAAATATGCTACTGCTTTAGTCTTAAGTGTGTGTTTGACAGGAATAACTATGAATACATTCTGTTTAACTACCTGTACATATCTGTGGGTGGGTACATCTGAGGGCAGTCCAACCTGAACAAAAAAAAAACCATTCACAACATCAACACACTCAGATTCAAATAAATAAAATAGAAGTTTTTTGAGATTAGCCAGTATCTTAGGTAGCCTGCTGCTCATTACATATACAAATCAAACAAACATTCTTCAGAAATTAGTGGCACAGTCAAAGCCACTGAAGTTTGATGACTACCCAGCTTAAGACTCTGTTTATTCTCTTGGCAAACACTTTCTTTCCAACTTCAAAAGAGTGTAATAATGTGATATAATTGAGCTGTATGTTTATAGTCAGGACTGCGAATAGAATAATTCAAATCACTCACCCATCTGTCAATGACATAGGATCTAGAAAAGTGAGCTTACAAAGTAGACCTAAGAATAGGCAAAAGGACCAACCGTTTGTCTTCTGGCTTAAAGCTGTTATATCACAGTCAGGGTTTATTCCCTAGGTTTATTTTATGTTTTATTATTGTTTTTGTCAATTTTTGTTATTCATTTTTTTGTGTTATTTCTACTCATTTTGTTATTATTTTATTTGTAAATGATGTGCTATGGCTTTAAATGTGAGGCCATTCCATATATTTTTTGAGCGGCACTCCAAGACGTGAGTCCTCCCTGACATCACTGCTTCTGGATCCTCCCTCTGAGTTTATAAGTCCACCAGAAAAAGGGATGCAACAGAGATTCATTCAGTGTGGTTAGGGTCTTTTTACAAATGTGTTGCATTTCACTTGAATTTGGTGGCTTTTCTGATTTTTATCTGCTTCGTCTTTGGATTTTTGCTAATGGATTGTGTATTGGGACTTGCTTGCCTTGGCATTGGGCAAATCCCCTTCTCCTCTTTTGAGCATTTTAATTTTTTTTATCTTGTAATAATTGTTTTCATTTATAATGATATTTGAATTGCTTTACAAACCAGAGTTTTTCTGGTTTATCCTCCTTGCGAGACATTTCTGGGGTATCTCAAACTCTCTTCGCTATTTTTAAACTTTTAAAGATAGCTCCCCATTTTTGGTCCTGTAAAGACCAAAGTATGCAGTTAGTAGTTGAGGACTGGCTAATTTGGGGAGCAGCTATTTTTAGACAGGCTAGTGGAATTCCAGCCCTACTTTTGTGGCTTCTTTCAGAGACTTCATAGCCTTTTTGCCATATTCATGACTCCAAATCATAACAAAAAATGCAGATTTACAGATTTCTTGTCAGAATATTTCTTAATTTCATTTTGTTTTAGTAACTCTTTATTATAGGTGCTGCAAAAATACCCCTGTTACTCATTTAATACAAGCACCACTCAGACTGTGATAAAAATCCTTTATGGATTTACCTGTTTTTTGCTTTATTTTTATCTTTTCTTAAACCCTAGAGGGTCAGTTGCAATGTGCTTTGAACTGGGGATAATCCTGAGCTGGTCTGGTCTTAGAACATATTCAGGGCAACAAGACTACCTTCAGTAGGGTTTAGTGCAGATGCAGTGTGTACCTCAGAGCTGCTGACAAAGAGTAAGGTCACTTGCAGTATGCCTTTTGGAGTCGGAAATGCAGAACAAAGTTGCATAATAATTTAGACCACCTTGTGAGCAGGTTTAACGGACTTAGTGCAGTAGGCAGTGCAGTAAGTATTGTTACAAAATAATTCCACATATATCAGACAGACTTAAGAACATGAAAATTCACAACATTAAAAAATATCAAAACCTTATTTTATATTTGGACTGAAGTATAGCATGTCATGCATTCGAGTCGGATGACTTCTCTAAGGTCCGGGGAAAGGTACACAATAGCCCACCAAGACGAGAGGGGGGGCTACCGCTGACCTTGTGCTGTTCTTCCTCTTCCCTCACAGCTCAGAGAAGCCACCCAGCAAGGGCATTTAACCCCACCCCTTCCGGAAATACCGTTATAAAGGAAACGCTGGCAAAGAGAAAGATGGCTTCTGCCAGGAGACCGGCACTAGCCACATGCCGTAGCATGTGACTCTTGAAAGGAGTGATTGTTCTGAAAGAGGTCCCTGTACGGGACAGCGCTGAAGCTCTTAGTTTCTTTACTTTTTGTTTATTTTGTTTGTTCATCTCGCGACGATTAAAAGGTACGACATGGTTGGTGTCCCAACATTCTGACTGTTTCCAGTCTGTCCTTCCACTGCCCAACCACAAGTGGCGTAGTCGGCAAGATCAAGGTCAAGTAAAGTTAATAGGATGGCTGAACCCATAGGCCTTGCGGAGGTCGTGCAACAGCTGGCCAATCAACTCGTCCAACTGCAAGCCCACCACTCAGAGTTCGTAGGCGCTGATGGGCACCGTGCATACCAAGACGGATTACAACACCCAAGATCACAAAGTCCTGCTTGCCTGCTCGTTCCAATGAGACCACAAGAAGACGTGGAGGTGTATTTGACCATTTTCGAGCCCAACGCTAGTAGACAACATTGGCCACACTGGGAGTGGAGTCACATACTAGCGCCTTTTCTTGCAGGTAAAGTGCAACGTGCCTATTATGATTTGGAAGAAGACATAGCCGCAGATTATCCCACTTTAAAAACAGAAATCCTTCCTCGCTATGGATTAACCCCTACGTGTCAAGAACAGTGCTGCAGGGAATGGAAGTTTCAACCGGAAAGACCAACACGGGCCCAGGCCTTCGACATATAGGGAAGTATGACCCGTTGGCTACATCCCAGCGAGAACTCGCCGAAGCACGTAGTCGAGGCAGTCACGGTCAACTTCCTCGTACACGCCCTTCCTGAAAACCTGATGAGGCCGGCACGAAGATTACCCTGGGCTGATATGGAAACTCTTATGGAAATAATTGAACACCACCAATCTGCTAGTCAAACCGAGCGACCAGGGGAATGGCGCCGAATGTGCTCCATCCGAAAAAACCGCAGGAAGAATCCAGCACGGGACCCAGGGAACCCACCTAGAAAGAGTCCCCCTTCCACTACGTTGTTACCACTGCGGCGAACCAGGGCATATGGTGGCCATTTGCCCCAAGGCAGACGACCATATGGACTGTGCTTGGACTGAAGCAGGCAGGTACTGTTACGTGGCCGCATCTAACCCTCTCGCTTCTCCTTTCACAGGCCCGGCCAGACTGAACGGACACCTAGTCCAAGCACTCTATGATACAGGAAGCAGTGTAACTGTCGTTGCTGCCCTCTATGTCTGCTTGGGACAGTATGATAACAAAGGGACCAGCCTTACCTGTATTCATGGTGAGATTAAGGAGTACCCCACCGCGATCTGTTGGTTTCTAGTCCGTGGACATTTGGCACGAAAGTGCATGGTGGTGCTCCCGAAGCCTCCATATGTCATAATATTGAGAAGAGACTGGTTACCAAAATAACTCAGATCCACAGCTAGTATGGTACTATTTCAGGTGCACTGCAACTGACAGAGTGAGTCTTGAGCATCTTCTATCACAACAAATATCACTAGGGAATACCCATTTTTCAGCCTTTCTCAAATTAAAAAAAAAATAATAATAACAATAATAACTACACAGTACAGATTTTAGAGTTTGGTGGAATCTTTCTGGAAATCTTTGAGAATATGGGTTAAGCACAAGAGATATTATGCTTTACAGTCAGCTGCTGTAAGACTTTCAACAATGAATTACAGATAAAATTAGACACTTAATCTGACTGGAGGACCTTTAGCAGACCAAATATATTAAAAAAAAAACTCCACTAAAGTCTTAACAATAGCTGAGGAGGTAATATTTTAAAATAATAACTTCAGGATACCCTGTGGTCATACATATAATTGTTAATGAATATTGATTTCCAAATTTTGTTTAATTCAATTCAGTATTCTTTTCATAGCACTCTTCACTGACTACATGTGCAGCGTGTGCTGTGACAAATTCTAAGGTAAAATGCAAGAATTAATTTTACAAATTACTATGCACAGAATCAGTACACAAAAAGACAGAGATTTGTTTAAACACATGTAAAATAAGGTAGTTTGAAACTTATTACCCAGATGGAAACCAGGAACATCTGTTCATTAATTAATAGGTGAATTAAAGCCAGTTGACTGTAGAAGAGACACAAACAAAAAATCCAGACATCCCTGGAGAAAATAAATCACTGAGGGTTCAACTGTCCACTGTAAAAGTACGTCAAAGACAAAGTCGGACACAGACTATTGGAGACCTTGGTCAACTAGCCATCTACACCTTCCTTGACCTTCTATAGTAGAGTCTGTGCTGCACCATCCAATCTGATAGCAGAATCTTTCCATCTGATAACTCCAAGTCTTCAGTGTCTCAGATGACTTTCCATGGGCAGGAGAACAACTTGGCAGAAGAACATTGGCACTAAGTGCCATAACAAGATACTTAGAAGAGAAACAGAATAGAGGAGACATAGTAATGATTTATAACTATTGTATTACTTACATTTTGGATAGTCACAGAAATGCAGAAAGTAGACAAGAGTACAAGGACATAAGGCATAAAGTGAAGAGAGAGGTAGCAAAGGCTAAAGAAAAGGTGTATGATGTGTTGTGTGAGAGGTTGGACACTAAAGAGGATGGGAAGGACCTGTACCGACTGGGCAGACAGAGGGTCCGAGCTGGGAAAGATGTGCAGCAAATTAAGGTGATAAAGTATAAAGATGGAAATGTACTCATAAGAGAGGAGACTGTGTTGAGCAGATGGAAAGAGTACTTTGAGAGGCTGATGGATGAACAGAATGAGAGAGAGAAAGAGATAGAGAGAAAGGTTGGATGATGTGGCAATAGAGAATCAGGAAGTGCAACAGATTAGCAAAGGAGGAAGCATAGTAAGGACAGCTATGTAAAAAATGAAGAATGAAAAGGCTGTTGGTCCAGATGGCATACCTGTGGAAGCATGGTGGTGTTTAGGAGAGATGGCAGAGGAGTTTTTATCCAGATTGTTTAATGTAATATTGGAAAGTGAGAGGATGCTTGAGGAGTGGAGAGGAAGTGTAAAGTGCCAGTTTTAAAGAATAAGGGAGATGTGCAGAGCTGTAGTAACTACATAACTACAGGGGAGTAAAATTGATGAGCCATAGCACGAAGTTATGGGAAAGAGTAGTGGAAGCTAGGTTAAGAAGGGGGGAGGTGATTAGTGAACAGCAGTATTGTTTCATGCCAGGAAAGAGTAACACGTGCAAAAGTTCGCTGATGACACTGCTATTGTGGGCTGCATCAGGAGTGGGCAGGAGGAGGAGTACAGAAAGTTAATCAAAGACTTTGTTAAATGGTGCGACTCAAACCACTTACACCTTAACACCAGCAAGACCAAGGAGCTGGTGGTGGATTTTAGGAGGCCCAGGCCCCTCATGGACCCTGTGATCATCAGAGGTGACTGTGTGCAGAGGGTGCAGACCTATAAATATCTGGGAGTGCAGCTGGATGACAAATTGGACTGGACTGCCAATACTGATGCTCTATGTAAGAAAGCTCAGAGCAGAATATACTTTCTGAGAAGGTTGGCATCCTTCAACATCTGCAGTAAGATGCTGCAGATGTTCTACCAGACGGTTGTGGCGAGTGCCCTCTTCTACGCGGTGGTGTGCTGGGGTGGCAGCATAAAGATGAAAGACGCCTCACGCCTGGACAAACTTGTTAAGAAGGCAGGCTCCATTGTAGGATTAAAGTTGGACAGTTTAACATCTGTGGCAGAGCGACGGGCATTAAGCAAACTCCTGTCAATCATGAATAATCCACTGCATCCACTGAACAGTGTCATCTCCAGACAGAGGAGTACCTTCAGTGACAAACTTTTGTCACTGTCCTGTTCCACTGACAGACTAAAGAGATCGTTCCTCCCCCACACTATGCGACTCTTCAATTCCACCCGGGGGAGTAAATGCGAACATTAATTTTATTTTAATTCTTTTCATTTTTATTACTATTTAATTTAATATTGTTTCTTTGTATCAGTATACTGCTGCTGGATTATGTGAATTTCCCCTTGGGATTAATAAAGTATCTATCTATCTAGATACGATGTTTGCTGTTAGGGTGTTGATGGAGAAGTATAGAGAAGGCCAGAAGGAGTTGCATTGCGTCTTTGTGGACCTGGAGAAAGCATATGACAGGGTGCCTCAAGAGGAGTTGTGGCATTGTATGAGGAAGTCGGGAGTGGCAAAGAAGTATGTACAAGTTGTACAGGATATGTACGATGGAAGTGTGACAGTGACAGGTCTGCGGTAGGAGTGACAGATGCATTCAGCGTGGAGGTGGAATTACATCAGGGATTGCCTCTGAGCCCTTTATTTGCAATGGTGATGGACAGGTTGACAGACGAGATTAGACAGGAGTCCCCGTTTGCTGACGACATTGTGATCTGTAGCAAGAGTAGTAAGCAGGTTGAGGAGACCCTGGAGAGGTGGAGATACTTGTATGCTCTAGTGAGGAGAAGAATGAAGATCAGTAGGATCAAGACAGAATACATGTGTGTAAATGAGCAGGATGTCAGTGCAATGGTGAGGATACAGGGAGTAGAGCTGGCGAAGGTGGATGAGTTTAAATACTTGGGATCAACAGCACAGAGTAAGGGGGATTGTGGAAGAGAGGTGAAAAAGAGAGTACGGACAAGGTGGAATGGGTGGAGAAGAGTATAGGGAGCAATTTGTGATAGACGGGTATCGGCAAGAGTGAAAAGGAAGGTCTATAGGATGGTAGTAAAACCAACAATGTTATATGGGTTGGAGATGTTGGTACTAACCGAAAAACAGGAGACAGAGCTAGAGGTGGCAGAGTTAAAGATGTTAAGATTTGCATTGGGTGTGACAAGGATGGACAGTACTAGAAATTAGTACATTGGAGGGTCAGCTCGGGTTGGATGGTTTGGAGACGAAGGTAGAGAGACGAGATTGCATTGGTTTGTTCATGTGCAGGGGAGAGATGCTGGGTATATTGGGAAAAGGATGCTAAAGATAGAGCTGCCAGGTTAGAGGAAAAGAGGAAGGCTTAAGAGAAGGTTTCTGGATGTGATGAGTGAGGACATGAAGGTAGTGGGTGTAACAGAGCAAGATGCAGAGGACAGAAAGATATGAGAAAAGATGATCCGCTTTGGCAACCCCTAACAGGAATAGCCAAAAGAAGAAGAAGTATCACTTATATTTTGGTACAGTTGGCTAAATAAAGATGCAGTATTCACTTAATCAGCTGCTCTGGCCAAGGTATGTTAGACTAAAGTAATGAATCTTCGGCCTGGATTTAACAGCTGAGACTGAAGCAACATCTCTTATGTAAGCAGGCAGATCATTCCACAGTTCTGGGGCTCTGTAACTAAACTCTACCTCAAACTGTTATTTTATTAATCCTGGGAATCTTAAATAGGTCAACATCTTAAAATCTTAATGAGTGCTCTAGTTTTTAATTATAAGCTCATACAGATAAACAGGGTTTTGGTCATTTAAGGTTTTATATGTTAAAAGGAGTATTTTGAAATTAGCTCTAAGCTTAACTAGAGGCCAGTGTAAGGACTTGAAAATCAGAGTTTTGTGTTTTTACTTTTCAGTTATTGTAATGATTCTTGCAGCAGCATTTTGAATTAATTCAAAGCTGCAAAATGAACAATTTGGACAGCATGTGAATAGTATTGTAGTGGTGAAGTCTACTAGAAATAAATGCATGGATTAATTTCTCAGTGTCCTGCATTTTTAGAAAATGTCTTCATTTTCCAACATTTTTAAGATGGAAAAAACATTTTTAGATAGTTTTGTAATATGTCTTTTAAATGATATTCTCCAGGACTTAGGTCTCCAGGACTGTGACAGTGTCTGGCTTATCTGACTCCTTATGTACAATCTGGGTGTTGTTCTAAATTTAACTGATAGACAGATATTGTTGTTTTTTTATGTTAATTCATTTATGCTTTGTTTACGGTCCATTTTAACAAATCCGTATATTTGATAGTTTTGTATTTAGTGAATGGTATAGTCTAATCTTGCACTTTGCCTTGAGATTTGTCGCGACGCTGTGTGCCTCTACTTGTGAAGGGTGCTGTGCAAGGATAAAGTATTTTGTACTGTTGTCTTATATTTCTGAGGTGGCAATAATAGATTGGATATCTAACTCTGGTGAAGAGGATTATTTGCATTCTGCTTTGTGTGTTGTATTTACCACACTGTTTGATACCCGTTGCACGCTCAACCCACCTGGAAAAGGGCCTCTCTCTGAATTGCCCTTCCAAAGATTTCTTCCATTTTTTTATTGTCTTCTTAGAGTGTCAAGGCTGGGCGGCAGTAAAAAACACGACCTGTTAAAGCCCATTGAAGCATTCCTTGTGTGATTTTGGAATACATAAGTATTAAATTGTTGTTATTGTTGTTGTCTTGATCATCAGAGCAACTCAATACCTGACAACTTCCAAACTGACAAATTGTGAGATTTCACTGCTAGACCCAATCTGACAATTCAAAAATATGGGGTACTAAACAGTGCCACCTTATTACTCATACCTTTAGATGGATTGTGAGTTAGTGACTTATTCACTAAACCTTAACGGGTTCTACTCCCATACCTATTGTAGATATGACATTATGCATAGGCTGATCCTGTTCTTACCTGTCCACTGTTCAGGGTGATTCATTATATGCCATTTGCTCAGATCATGAAATGTTAGAATCAGAAACATTCATTTCTTCAATTTCAGCCCAAGTCGCTGAGAGAAAGAGAGCAATGCTATTTCGGTTTTATCCCTTATACCCCTATAACCATTAGTGACAACATAACAAAATGCATCATAGCTGTATCACTTTGCAGTAAAAATTATTGAATGTACAATGTACTACATTCACCTAAGACTACAAAATATCAACAAAAGTTCAGATTAAATATTTCCATGACCAAATAATGAACTTTTTGAACTGGAATCTCAAGGGTCTCAATCATGAATTAAACAGAAAGAAAGTACTCTCACACTTAACAAGTCTAAATGCCAAGATTGTATTTTTACAGAAGACTCACTTATTAAGCAAGGACCAGTTTTGGTTGCAGAGAGAGTGGTCTGGCCACATTTTTCACTCTAGCTATACAAAAAAAACAGGGGCATGGGAATCTTAATACTCAGAACTATCCCATTTGTAGTGTGAAATACAATACCTCATTCTGAAGAGTGATATGTTATGGTGACGGGCAATGTATCTTAATACTAAAATGATTTTGATTAATATATATGTGGATGATAGAGCTTTCTTCCAAAATGTATTTGCATCTATCCCTACAGTGAACGCACAAATTTATAATGGCCAGACACCAAAGGTAATTGCACAGTTTGTAAAGGATCATAACCTGAAGGCATGCTCCTTCTTCTCACCCATACATCGTTACTCAAGAATTGATTATTTCCTCATAAACAATAATGTTTTCTTCTCACCCATACATCATTACTCAAGAATCGATTATTTCCTCATAAACAATAATTTTTTGCCCACTATCAAATCTAGTAAGTATGACGCTATTGTTATCTCTGACAATGCACCTTTGATCATTGAGTTTAAATTACTACGTCCTACACAGTAATCTCATAGCTGGCATCTTAAATCCTTGTCATTAACTGATGAGAACTGTACAGAATTCATATACAAGCAAACTGATCCTGAGACCAATGCATCCTCAGAGGTCTCAGAAGTTATACTCTGGAAAACTCTGCAGGCATTTTTAAGAGGACTTTTTGTAATATCTTTCTCACAGAAATAAACTGAAAACCAAGAAGGTGTCTGAGTTAATTAGCAGAATTACCAGAATAAATCTAGAATACGCCAGGGGCCTCATGTATAACGCCGTGCGTAGAACTCGCATTATAACATGGCGTAAGCACAAAAACCGAAATGTGCTTACGCACAGAAAAATCCAGATGCAGGAATCTCTGCGTACTCCAACTTCTACGTTCTTCTGCTACATAAATCCCGATCAGTGTGAAAAGTAACACTCGTGCACGCGCTTTATGTAACGCCCCAACTCCAATTACGCCCCTTTGAATATGCAAATGAATATAAATCGCCCTTAAGCTCAGCCTTCAGTGAAAAGGCAATGGGAAAAGCACGGGGGAAAATATAAGAATTTCAGCGAATACCAAGTGGAGGCAAAGGAAAAACATACTTTTTGTTCAAATAAACTGTGGTATAATCAACAAAAGGAAGTTGATTGAGTGACATAGTGTGTTGGAGAAACTTGAAAGCTCACGTTCACAAAATCAAAGTCGCCGTGAAAAGGCGAGTTTTAGCCCACTGTCTGAGTGTCATATGAAAGCTTATTAGGGTACAGAGAAAAAAAAGGCACACAGTGGGGAAAAAGCACGAAATGTCAACTTCAATCTTGACATTTCCACTTTAATCACATAGTTTATTTTGTCATTAAAGTAGAACATCATAAACTTCATCTTAAAATCGTTTAATTAACCAGTTCCTCAAATCACATCGTAATTAAAGTAGCACGTTAAATGCTTTGTTTTGTATTTGATCTTCTATGTGCTCTATATGTGTGAATCACTACTTGCTTCTTAAACCGGCTCTCTTCCTCCAACTGGACACAGAATCCATTACATTTGTGATATTACAGTACTCTGAATAACTAAAATACTGAGATGTACACGTGATATCATTTTTATGATGATAGGAGTTAAAGCACGTTATTAAACATGCGTTTTACGGTGCAGTGATTGTGTGCGACCTTCGATGAAATAATTTATTGCAGCAGTACCCAGGGGCGGTTCTAGGCTTGTGGTGGCACTGGGCAGAGGAAGAATCGGTGGCTCCTTTGCCCGCCAATGTCAGTAAGGTAGCTTATGCACGGTGGATGGCCACGACCTTTGCAGACACAGCATAGCCGCCTCGTGCTCATGACATAGGCATTTAACTTTTGCCGAAATTTGTCGCTGCATTTTTAGCTGTGTTGTTATTTTCTTTTTCTGTTTTATATTCAATATATATTGGCGTAGCCGCCACTGCAGTCCTTGCTTTTCTTTCCCCAAATACCCAATCACCACACAATCAGCTCTGTAATAGAAGTTAAGCCATCAGTAAGCTTAGAGCGCCGATTCTTCAAAACGTTTAAGGAACATTGAAAGATCTTCGTAGTACATGTTTAATTATTCTATCCTTCACGACACTCCCAGTGAAGAATATAGATTATTTAAATGAAGTTAAAGTTTTATCTGTATAATATAATAAACATATTTTGCTGCATTTCACCTTAAAAATGATATCGACATGATATGTAAATACGCGCTTTATAAAGTGGCTCAGGTTGTGCAATATTATAACTGTAGTGCAAGTTTACAGTGGGGTAATTGTACTTATAAGTACAAACAGTTCTACAAGGAGCAATTGATTAAGTGCATTTAAAGTTCTTCGGATGAAACTGTTTCTGAACAACGAGGTACGTACAGGTAGGGCTTTGAAACGTTTTTCCATGGCTGAGAAAGCATGTTCTTGAAGCTGTATACCGATAATTCTCTTACCGATCAGCTGCTGCTGTGATTCACACTCAGATACAGTGATATAAATACACCGAGTGGTGCAGTGAGAGTAATATGGAAAAAGATGATCCGCTGTGGCAACTCCTAACGGGAGGAGCTGAAAGAAGAAGAAGAAGGTGCAGTGAGACTAACAATGCTAAAGCGGTTATGGTATTTGGAATACTATGGCTATTCCCTGGACCATTATATTGTTACAAGTTAATTACAATCAGATGCATTACACTAATAAACAATATGCGGTTAGTTTCAGTGTATTTTTTTTTTTTTTTTTTTATTAATTTTATTACAATCAATACATAGCAATCAATTTTTACAAAAAAAAAAAAAAAAAATTATGCTAAGAACAGATCGATCCCCACCCTTGAGAGAGAGCAAGCCAAACGGTGTAAAATTTAAGGCTTTTAAAAATACCTAAATCAACAAATTCTCTGTGCTTTATAAATCATTTCAAAATATTACTGATTAGATCCTGCCATGTTTTGAAAAAAGTCTGCACAGATCCTCTAACTGAGTATTTGATTTTTTCCAATTTTAAATAATATAACACATCAGTTTCCCACTGACTTAAAGAGGAGAGTTTGGGTTCTTCCAGTTTATCAGAATAAGTCTGCGTGCCAACAGTGTAGTGAATGCAATCACAATTTGTTTGTCTTTCTCCACTTTAAGACCCTCTGGAAGAACCCCAAACACAGCTGTTAATGGGTTAGGAGGGATTGTGAGTCCAAGACTGTCTGAGAGGTAATTAAAAATTTTTGTCCAGAATAATGTTAATTTGGAGCAGGCCCAGAACATGTGACCTAGTGAGGCTGGGGCTTTTGCAGCGTTCACAGGTTGGATCATGCCCTGGAAACATTTTGAGAGTTTTAGTCGAGACAGATGTGCTCGATATATAATTTTGAGTTGTATAATTGTATGCTTTGCATATGGAGCTTGAGTGAATTCTCTGCATTGCTACTTTCCACTCCTTTTCTGATATATTAATTGAGAGGTCATTTTCCCAGTGTCCTCTTGGATCTTTGAAAGGAAGGGATTGTAAAAGGATTTTATATATTGTAGAGATGGAGTCTAACTCCTTGAAATTGAGCAATAATTTTTCCAGCGTGGATGAGGGTGCAAGATGAGGAAAATCTGGAAGGTTCTGTTTAACAAAGTTCCTGATTTGAAGATAGTGAAAGAAATTTGTAGCTGGAATGTTAAATTTGGAATGTAATTGTTCATAGGATGCAAAGACGTTGTCTATATAAAGATCTCTAAGCAAGTTAATTCCAAATTTTTCCAGATATTAAAACTGCATATGTTTGTGAGGGTTGAAAGAGGTGGTTCTTTTGCAGGGTGCCACAGAAAGAAGCTTCTCCGTCTTAAAATGCTTTCTACATTGGTTCCAGATTCTAAGTGAGTGGAGCACAATTGGGTTATTAGTGTATTGCCGATAACGTGTGTTTATTGGAGCACAAAGCAAGGAATACAAAGAAGTACTGCAGGATTTTACTTCTATTGCGGTCCATGCCTGTGTATGTTCTTCTATTTGTGTCCAGGTTCTTATCGACTGTATATTTGCCCAGTAATAAAACTGGAAGTTAGGTAGAGCCATGCCGCCTTCTGCCTTTTGTCTTTGTAGGTCGCTCTTTTGATGCGTGGATGTTTAGAATTCCAAATAAATGAGGTTATTGTTGAATCTAATTGCTTAAAGAACGATTTATTAATGTATATTGGTATGTTTTGAAATAAAAAGGAGCTTAGGAAGAATATTCATCTTAACAGTGTTAATTCTTCCAGCTAGTGTGAGATGAAGGGTTGACCATCTATGCAAGTCTTGTTTAATTTTTTCCATACAGACGACGAAATTTTGTTGATAAAGAGCTTTATGTTTACTTGTGATGTTTACCCGAGGTATTTAAACTGTTCTGCAATGATAAAAGGAAGGGTGTCTAATCTAATATTATATGCTTGCGAATTCACCGGAAAGAGTACACTTTTATTCAGATTAATTCTGAGACCAGAGAGCTTTTGAAATTCTGTGAGTGCTGCTAAGACTGCAGGCACAGAATTTTCTGGGTCCGATATATACAGTACCATGTCATCTGCATATAATGAGATTTTCTGTTCCAGTCCTTCTCTGCTAATCCCCTTTATCTGATCAGTATTTCGACAATGTATTGCCAGTGGTTCAATGGCAATTGCAAACAGCAGTGGTGACAAAGGGCATCCTTGTCTTGTGCCACGTTCTAGTTTAAAGTAGTCTGAGCAAATGTTATTGATGCAAACTGAAGCTTCTGGGTTAGTATACAGTAATTTAATCCATGCACAAATGTTCGGGCCAAACCCAAACTTCTCCAAAATAGTAAAAGGTATTTCCATTCAATCATGTCGAATGCTTTTTCTGCATCCAATGATAATAATATTTCTGGGGTGTTTGATTTAGTTGGTGAGTATATTACATTAAACAGGCGTCGAAGATTTGAAGATAAGTGTCGGCCCCTAATAAATCCAGTTTGGTCTTGTGATATTACTGAGGGGAGCACTTTCTCCATCCTTCTAGCTATGATTTTAGAGAGTATTTTAACGTCGTTATTCAGAAGTGAAATTGGTCTGTATGATGCACATTGTAATAAGTCCTTATTTTGTTTTGGAAAGACAGTGATTAGTGCTTGGCGAAAGGTTTGTGGAAGAGATTGGTTATCTCTGGCTTCTGTAAATGTTGCTAATAGGAGGGAGCTAGCTGAGCGGAGAATTTCTTGTAAACCTCTGCAGGGTAGCCATCAGGGCCTGCTGCTTTTCCACCTTGGAGTGACTTTATAGCATCCAGTAATTCTGATAATGACAGAGGTTTATCGAGCTCCTCCACACTAATAGCGCCAATTTGTGGTATCTGTAATTTATCCAGAAATGCATTAGATTGTATATTGTCTTCTTTAAACTCAGTAGTATATAGGGATTTATAGTAGTCTCTAAAAGTGTACATTATATTTTTGTGTTCGATGATTTTATCTCCATTCGTGTTAGTAATTACGAGATTGCGCTATACATCTTGCTTGTGAATTTGTTGCGCTAAAAGCTTATTAGCTTTCTCCATGTTCATAATAATGATGTCTGGATTTGTAAATTAGTTGTTCGGTTTCTTTAGTTGTCAAGAGGTTTAATTCTGAATGTAGAGCCTGCCTCCTCTTATGTAGAGTCTCGCTTGGTAGTCTGGCATGTTCTTCATCTATTTTAGTAATTTCGCTTTTATCTCTGCTACTTTCTTCGCTTCGGATTTATTTCTGTGGGAAAGATATGAGATAATCTGTCCTCTTAAGAAGGCCTTAAGAGTTTCCCAGAGTATTCCTGCAGAGATCTCAGGGGATGTATTTGTCTCTAGAAAGAATTCAATTTGTTTGGATATAAATTCAGTACAATTCTCGTCAGCTAATAGAAGCGGATTGAGACGCCATCTGCGGGTGAGTGTATGGGGCTTAGTAATTTCAGCTCCAAGATCATCGGAGCATGGTCTGAAATAACAATAGCATCGTATTTACAAGATTTAATCTTAGGCAAGAAGTTATTATCTATAAAGAAGTAATCAATCCTTGAGTAGCAATGATGTACTGGTGAGTAGAAAGAATATGTTCTTGAATTTGGGTTTAAAAACCTCCAGGGATCTGATAAGTTGTGATCAGTTATAAACTTTGTAATTATCTTTGCGGTGTTAGTTGCCGTTCCCCCTGTGGAGGAAGTCTTATCTAAAAGTGGATTTAGAACACAATTAAAGTCCCCAGCCATTATAAGTTTATGAGTGTTCAGATTGGGAATGGATGCAAATAAATTTTGTATAAATTCCTTATCATCAACATTAGGTGCATAAACATTTATCAAAATCATTTTACAGTTAGATAAGTCTCCCATGACCATCACATATCTCCCTTCAGGATCCAATACTACATCTGATGCTACAAATGGTACTGTTCTATGTATGAGAATTCCCACCCCTCTAGTTTTCTTTGTAAAACTAGAATGGAACATTTGGCCAGTCCAGTCTTTTGCAGCCGGAACTGATCCTTACTTAGTAAGTGGGTTTCCTGTAAAAATACTATTTTAGCATTTAGACCTGTTAGGTGAGAAAGTACTTTCTTTCTCTTTAATTCGTGATTCAGGCCTTTAACATTCCAGCTTACGGTTAACTGTCCCATCATGGAGACACTGATTCTGAGTTTTTGGTGTCATATTATAGTCTTAACTGGAAGTGAAATAGTTTAGGTCTTAATTTCCTATTCCCCCAAGAGTTGTTGCCATGCAGCTTATTATTACGTTGATAGTTATAATTATAAAGATTGAGATGATAGATTAGATATAGATCAAGCCTGCTCTCTTTCTCTTCCCCTTAACCCCCACCCTCCCTTTTTGCCTCCCCAGGTGAGGCTAAAACCCACTTCATGCAGTCCCAGTCCTCTGACATACCCAGAGACAGAGCACGCCCAAAGCACATCAAGCCCCCATGCAGTGGCGCTTTAAGGTTAAAAGATAGAGATATCTGTTACCAATATAGTCTTTAAAAGAGGAAAAAAAAAAAAAGAAAAGAATTTTGCACTTAATATATATATATATATATATATATACACATATATACATACATATATACATATATATATATACATACATATACACATATACATATAATCTTCATCAATTTTAGTGCATTAAGATGATATCCCCAGATAATAAACCCAGGTGATGGTGTTAAAGATGTGTCCAAAACAAGCATAACAAGTCTTAATGCAGTAATAGCAATAACAGCAAACCAAGGGTATGATATTGAACAGTCTCATTTAGGGTACACATGAAATAATTAGAAAAGAAAAAAAAGAGGAGGAAAACGTAATTAAGCACAATAAAACATAAACATTTAGCCCTAGTAATACTAAGTAATGATAAGTAATAAGTAAGTAATAATAATATAAGAATATGAGAATATATGCTGATAAAAACCCGTATTTTAAAACAAATAGATCAGACAGTAGATTATTAATCCTAGCTTTATCATTTACCGCCATGACTCACAATTATGTATCAGAATAGTCCCGGATCAGCTTTCTTAACTCATTTTCTGCCTCCTCCTTGCTAGCGAAAACATAGAAATGACCCTGCCATTCCACTTTCAGTTTTGCCGGATACAGGAGGCCGATTTGACATTGGCTTGCCGTAGCCGCTGTTTAATATTATAGAAGGCGGCGCTTTGATAGCTGTTGCTGGAGAGAAGTCAGGGAAGACGCGAATGTGGCAATCTTCATATATAATATCTTCCTTTTTTCCTGAGGAGTTCCATCACCTCTAACTTAAATGATAATCGCTCAAAACGGACTATAAAAGATCTTGGTCGGGTCTGACGGTGTTTGATCGCGACGCTGTAAGCCGCTGCTATCTCAGATTCTGCTTTAAAGTCGCCCCATTATTTTAGAAAAAGTTCAGTTGCGAATTTCACGGGTTTAAACTTTCTCGATTCTCCGCAGCCTTCAATTCTGACATTATACCTTCTATTCCCATCTTCTAAAGCAGCCAGTCTGTCTCCAAGTTTTTCTCCGAGTTTTTACATTCAACTGACATTTACTGCTCTTTCCTCGGCACTGGCAGCTAGATGTTCGCTATTTCGATCCGATTCGTGAATGTCTCACTAAGATGCTCCAATCGATCAGCAAGCGTGCTCAGTTTACTGAGTTTTTCTCAATGCGCTCTTCAATTTTACCCAGCACCTGTCGAAGTTCAAGTTGTACCTCTTGCGCAGCCTTTCATTTGCCTGTTGGATTTCCTGTTTTAATTCCTGTTTCAGTCTCTCATGTGCCTTTGCCGTTGCTTTCTCATTAGCCTTCTCGCTTTTCTTTATATCTTGCCTGAGCTCAGCGAGCAACACTTTCAGTTCAGATAGCTGAAATGTGCCTTCTTGTGCCGTAGATGAAGCAGCAGACTCTGCTGAAGCGGTGTCCCGCTGCTCCAGTCCCGCGTATTGCGTAACTGAAGCCGCGGACCTCCCGGCCTTTTCCAGTTTCAGGTAATCCTCTCCAATCGGCGAGCTATCCACATCTGCACTCACGATCGCACCTTCGCTCCCCTTTTCGCTCTCAGCCGGCGACGATGTAGCGGACCGTGGTCCCGAGGAGTCTGTACTTTCCCATCTGATCCAGGTCTGTCTCTGAGAGGCCGATCTCGAACTAGGGCTTGCTGATCGCAGCTTGGATGTAGCTTTAGTCTTCGATTCTTTCGACCCCCCTTCTTGTTGGCCATGTTTATATGTGTTTACATATACTGTAGCGGTCCCTCTCGGGTTGAATAAATACAGGATATCTCTGAATAATAAGCAAATAATATGAAAAATAGCACCACTGCTAGCGGAGCTCCACTTCAGACGTCCATCTCTCGCATCGGACGAGACCAAAAGTTTCAGTGTATTTTTAAAGCCGTGTCAGGAAAATTAAGAGTAACCACACAGGATCAGTAGCACTGCTTTGACGCTGGGTGCCGCCAGTCTGCAAAACCGAGAGGAGAACTTGCGTATGACAAGGTATGAGGTACCGTGGAAAAGTGCGTGGCTTTACGCCAAGTGTAGGTTTTATACATCATGATTTGAACGTGGAAAAGTTCTTACGCAACATTTCTGTGCGTACGCACCGTTTATACATGAGACCCCAGGTCTCCAAATGAACTCTATAGGAAAAGACAGGTTTTGCAATTACAATTTAAACTCTTGACTACTAAAGAAACAGAACAGCGTATCTGTAAATCATGACATCATTATTATGAACATGAAGAAAAGGCCAATAAAATCTTAGCTCAACAAATCCATACATATATATATATACATACACATACACATATACATATAATCTTCATCAATTTTAGTGCATTAAGATGATATCCCCAGATAATAAACCCAGGTGATGGTGTTAAAGATGTGTCCAAAACAAGCATAACAAGTCTTAATGCAGTAATAGTAATAACAGCAAACCAAGGGTATGATATTGAACAGTCTCATTTAGGGTACACATGAAATAATTAGAAAAGAAAAAAAAAAAAAAAAAAGGAGGAAAACGTAACTAAGCACAATAAAACATAAGCGTTTAGCGCCCTAGTAATACTAAGTAATGATAAGTAATAAGTAAGTAATAATAATATAAGAATATGAGAATATATGCTTTTTCTGTGCGTACGCACCGTTTATACATGAGACCCCAGGTCTCCAAATGAACTCTATAGGAAAAGACAGGTTTTGCAATTACAATTTAAACTCTTGACTACTAAAGAAACAGAACAGCGTATCTGTAAATCATGACATCATTATTATGAACATGAAGAAAAGGCCAATAAAATCTTAGCTCAACAAATCCACAAGCAGGAAGTTCGTAATGCAATAACAGC
This sequence comes from Polypterus senegalus, assembly GCF_016835505.1. Classification (NCBI taxonomy): domain Eukaryota; kingdom Metazoa; phylum Chordata; class Cladistia; order Polypteriformes; family Polypteridae; genus Polypterus; species Polypterus senegalus. The sequence goes on along the minus strand of NC_053169.1, from coordinate 70,794,992 downwards.
AATTAGCAATGCAGAGATTAATTGCAAAATTATTGACCATAAAAATATAACTGACACATTTAGTACTATAAGTCTTTATATTGTACTCAGTTTAAAGAAGATAAGACAGCATCTAATGAGTTTCTTGATTCATTAGAGATACCACAGCCAGATACTCTTAATGTTGCAGAACTGGATAAAACTCTAACACTTTCAGAATTACTCAATGTTATAAACTCACTTCAATGTGGGAAAGCAGCAGGTCCTGATGGCTACCCAGTGGAATTTAAGAAACATCTCAAATAAGTTAGCTCCACTATTATTAGTGTACAAAGTACAGTGATGTCAAAAGTGCAACGTGCATTCTTACTCCGATGTAGAACCGTCATCATGATCTCCTCCTATCAGTTCACCTCAGTTATAGCGCATTTAGGCGGAGACAGCAGTGTCAAATGGGGTGGATGTTGGTATTATGAACACAACTGAGGGAATAAAACTGAATAAAAAAAAAAAAAACAAAGCTAACCTTTACAAGTATCATAAATTTACAGCGGCTGTTACAGACTGGTATCAAATGTATGTTTTTATTCTAAAATAGTAAGAATAAGAGCAGCTCACTTCTCAAAACGGACTTGTCCAAGGTCGAACCCACAAAGTTTTTATTACCAGCCAACATTTGATACCGTTGCGCCACCAAAGCGGTTGTAGCAAATACGTATCAATGTTGCACCCTAACGCGGGTTCTTTTTCTGCAGTTCTATTCTTGAATAGAAGCACACTTGTTCTATTATATTTGTACCTATTGTTAAAGTGTTTATTTGATACTTGGACTTCAGGCTTCACACATTATACAATTCATGTTTACATTTTGTCAATTATTACTAAAACATGAAAAATGTTTCTGCTTTAATGATGTGTTTACATAGATCATTGTAGACACGGAACACACATGAAATGCATGTGTTCCAAATAACGATATAGTATTTATAAAAGGTGTCATTTTGCTTGACATCTCACTCTATACAACTCTAAGCAACTGGCACGCAGGTAAACAGACTTGAGCTGAGAAAACTGTGCGGGTAGGGGGATGTGATAGTAGGCTGTTTGCTGCTTATCAACAGATTTACAGGACAAAAGACGCTGATGGAGAGGTGCAAAGTGATTTAAGTTGGGATGGATCTATGAGTTTTTTCGTAGGCTCTGGTAATTCTAGTGTTAATTTCCTTTTTAGCAAGTAAAAGGAAGTCTTTTTCTGAATGAATTGTCAGTGTGTTTGGGTCAATGTCTTGATGCATGTCTAGACCTTTATACCTGCAATAAACTTACTCAGCTCTGCTCCCATTTCACAACACTCAAGCTTAACAAAATTATAGCACAAACAGAGAGGGAAAATGTGCAGTATATTTATCACTATCTGAAAATTGAGTGACTATTGTATACCCAATATATCTGTGTCTTGTTGGGTTTAACTTGCATTTGTAATGACAAATGTGTTCTTAGTTTTTCCAGGAAAAGATGACAGACATTTTAAGGTGAGGTAGTTATACTTGCTAATCATGGCACCAAAAGAAAGTGCTGACATGTTGCATATTGAAATTTATGTAGAAATTTCAATATACTCTGTACAGCTACAACGATGACCTTACAAACCTAAAAAACCTTTAAATCTACAAAACTGGAAGATAAATGACTATTCTACATTCTGCAGAATTTACAACAGCTTGCTTCACTCCATGACCCTGCACAGTAAGTCTGGACATTACCCTATATTAACTAACCTGTACAGGTCATAAACAATTCAGTGCTTGTCTACAGCCTACACCGGGGTTGAGGGGGCACACCTAAGTTATCCATTTCCGTTTCCTAGGTAAAAGCGGGAGAGATCAGGAAACAATATTGATTTCAGGGCCCTATGTTTCACTCTGAAATTCCAGAACTCTGGGCCTGGTACCTATTAATGGGGATTTAAAAGGGTTGGTATAAATTTTGTAGGCTGGAAGCCTTATAAGACTGTAGTACTTACCTCTGAAGTTCTGCTTAACACTAGAATTCCTGAAGCCTACAAAAAAAAACGTATAATCCCGGCCCACCTTAAATTCCTTTGCACCTCTCCATCAGCATCTTTTGTTTTGTAAATGTGTTGAACAGCACAAGCAGCAAGCAGCCTGCTATCCCACCCCATTCCCTCTCGACAGAGCTCAACTCGGGCAAAAAGTTCTCCCAACTCAAGCCAAGGCTTCTTATCTGCGTAAGACGTGCCTGGAGTTATATAGTGTAAATAATATATCATTATTTGGAATACATACATATTATGTGTGTTCCATGTCTACAATGATCTGTGTAAATGTAGGATGAAATACGACGCAGGAATTGTTGAACACATAACTAAAAAAAACATTTTTCATATTTTAGTAATAATTGACAAAATATAAACATAAAGTATGTAATGTGTGAATACTGAAGTCCAAATATCATATAAACACTTTCACAAAAGGTACAAATGAAACAGAACAAGTGTACTTTTATTCAAGAATATAACCGTAGAAAAAGAAATCGGGTTATGGTACAACGCTGATGTGACCGCTTGGGTGGTGCAGCGGTAGGAACTGCTGACTCAAATCAGTTCAATTCCGAGCGCGACCGTTTTGAGTAGTGAGCTGCTCTTATTGTTACTATTATAGAATAAAACTAAACATTTGATTTGAGTCTCTAACAGCGGGTGTAAATTTATGATACCTGTAAAAGTTATCTTTTTTTTAAATTCAGTTTTATTCTATCAGTCACGTTCTTGCTGCCCCCAATCTGACACTGCTGTTTTCATATAAATATATGCTATAACAGAGGTGAACTCAGATGAGGATGAGGGTTCAACATTTTACTGCTTCATTGTTTTTAGATCTTTTTGTCAGATTTTTCTATGGTATACTGAAGTATAATTACAATCATTTCATAAGTTTCAAAGGCTTTTATTGTCAAATAAATTAAGAGTCAATATTTGTAGTATTGGCCCTTCTTTTTCAAGACCTCTGCAATTTGCCCTGATATGCTGTCAATCAACTTCTGGGCCAAATCCTGACTGATGGCAGCCCATTCATGCATAATCAATGCTTGGAGTTTGTCAGAATTTGTGGGTTTTTGTTTGTCCACCCGCCTCTTGAGGATTGACCACAAATTCTCTATTCTCAAGACTTATTTCATTTTTAATCTTCCTGGTTGGCTCTAAAAGGGCTAGGACCACTGATAAAGAAACAGATATAAAAATATGATATTCGTGACCTTATCATATTAAACCTTAAAACTGCATAAAATGAAACTACACATGCCTATATTATCAATCCCCATTTTTGGAGGTTTTGTAAAAAGGCGTAACTTTGGCCCCTTGTTTATTATTAGGGGATGAACCATGGAGTCGGTTGATGTGGCATGCGCAACTGCAAGCAATAATGATTGTTTTTCTGGAAGACACCTATTGGTTTACTCTTATCAATAACAAGTCTGTAGTCAGAATTCACAAACTGGACACTTCCATAGACCCTACAGTTCTGTAGGAACCTCCAGTGTCTGCCCACAAGGACGTAATCGATCTCCTTCACTGCACCATCAGTATTGGAGTACCAATCCCAACAATGCAGCTCAGGGTGATGAAACAAGGATCCAGCAATCCACATTCCTTGACCTTTTGCAAAGTCAGGGAAATGAAGTCACTTTCACTACAGTCGCCAAACTCATGGGGACTGACACTGTCCTCATAGCCAGCCCTATCAGTGCCAGTGGTCGCATTGAAGTAACCCATGACCAGAGGAGTGTCACCTAATTAGGGCCACCATCAACCACTGATTTAAGTTGTGAAAAAAATGTATCCCTCACCATGACCTCACTCACCACACTGAGACAACAGACAAGCCACTCAGAGAGTGTCTTACCCCGAGTATCATAATACGCACACTGGAAGGAGCTGATCTGTCACAACAATATGTACTCCCTGAGTATGACAGCCATCAGAGCGACCAGACCAACATCACCTACAGAGATCTGGTGAGTCCCAGGTCTGCCAGCCTCAGGGAAGTGCTGTCACTCAAATGCAGAGTTTACGAAGCTCCTCCAACAGCAGAGGAAGATGATCTCATCATGGCAAAGAGACAAGATGTTTCACACGTGTACCTAGATGGACCTCCTCAAATTAGGACCTGCATTGGCTCTCCGGCAGTTTCGAAACTGTGGGGTTCAAGGCTCTTGAGGGCTTTCCCCCATCCCCTTCATAATATGAACAGCCTTCCTATGGGCGGCAGCAGTAGAGCTACTGCCACAGAGAAAAGAAAGGAGTCCTGTCTTCTGTTTTGGAGCAGCATGAAGTTTTTACAGTAGCTGAAGTGCCAATTCTGCCAGCAACCCCTATGTTTTCCCTGCAAGTGGACTGGATACAGTTTAATGTTATACCTAGGACATTGTTAACGGTGCCAGGGTTAGTGTGGCTGTCTCGCAGCTCTAAACTGTTTGAACATTAGAACATTCCACCACACTACATGGTAGCTTATTCCAAGTGTCTATGGTTCTCTGTGTAAAGAAAAACATCCTAATGTTTGTGTGAAATTTACCTTTAACAAGTTTCCAACTGTGTCTCCTTGTTCTTGATGAACCCATTTTAAAATAACATTCTTGGTCCATTGGTCCACTGTACTAATTCCTGATTGCCCATCACAGACACAGATGCTCCCAATGCTGACGTGGAAGGTGAGCTGGCCATTAAACAATTCTGGCTCAATTTTTCATCGCTGAGCTAGGATGCTCAATGCCTGAGAGCTGTCTTTGACCCATCTTCTCCTGTACAGGATGCTGACTCTGGCCCTCGGGTGCCGGATACTGGATTTAATCTCTCCATTTCAAGATGGAATCATTCTTTCCCCGTGTGTTCTAGGGAAGTAACTGTTGCTAATCTTCGCAAGCTCACTGGAGCCCATCCTGCAGCAAGCTTTTCCACATCTATCAAGGCTGCTTTCCTGAACATGAGATCAGTGTCTAATAAAACTCTTATCCTGCAAGACTTTATTACATTAAAGAAACTGGACTTCTTTTTCATCATTGAGACTTGGATTATTAACGGTGACTCTTTAAGTTTTGCTGACTTGGTACTACCAGGTTATTCATTTTTTAACTCTCTTCGGCTTTTTCGTCAGGAGAGGCATTGACACTGTTTTTAATATTATGTTCTTTTGTTGGAGCCTTACCAGGGGTCTGCTTATTATCTTTGAACTGCAACTTTTCAAAGTGTGTAGCTTTTCCTCTTTGCTGTGTGCTGTGGTTTATAGATCTCCTGTAATTAATTATTCATTAATTTCTGAATTCAGTGATCTCCTAGCTGATATTACATTCTCCTATGTTAAAGTACTCATTGTTGTCGATTTTAACATACATGTTTGTTGTCGGGGCGGCACGGTGGTGCAGTGAGTAGTGCTGCTGCCTCGCAGTTAGGTGACCTGGGTTTGCTTCCCAGGTCCTCCCTGCATGGAGTTTGCATGTTCTCCCCATGTCTGCCTGGGTTTCCTCCGGGTACTCCGGTTTTCCCCCACAGTCCGCAGACATGCAGGTTAGGTGCATTGGTGATTCTAAATTGTCTCTAGTGTGTGCTTGGTGTGTGTGTGCCCTGCGGTGGGCTGGCGCCCTGCCCAGGGTTTGTTTCCTGCCTTGTGCCCTATGTTGGCTGGGATTGGCTCCAGCAGACCCCTGTGACCCTGTAGTTAGGATATAGTGGGTTGGATAATGGATGGATGGATGGATGGATGTTTGTCGTCAATCTAAGCCTTTAGTTAATGACTTTTTATCATTATTGGACTCATTTGATTTTATCCAGTATATTAACACTCTAACTCATTATCTTAGTCACACCCTTGATCTTGTTCTTACACGTGGTATTTCAGTTAATAATATTGATATATGCAATCCCCCTTTTACTGATCATTTTTCTCTAATAATGGATTTGAATATTACTGTTGATGTTGCTACTACAAGCTGTGTCCGATGCTATTCTTGTTTTTTAAATTCTTCTATTATACCTGATTTAAAATCATATTCTCCAGTCTTGATGTACAAGGCCACTGTGATAGTATTGATGATTCTGTGTTAGCTTTAAATTTATCATGTAAAACAACTTTAGACTCAATTGTACCTATCAAGTTACGCTGCAAAAAGGGAAGACCTGCTCTGTGGCCCAATCACCAACCAGCAGCTTGCTGAATGGCATCAGAAGAAAGATAGGTTGACTGAATTTAAGCAGATTTTTAAGACTTTTCTGTTTAACTTCCAGGATGCAGTTAAGACATCTAAACATGATTACTTCTCAGTTTTGGTATCCTCTCATTCTAATAAACTTAGGGTCTTATTTAATGCAGTTAATGTGACTATTTACCCCCATTCTGAGATGGGATTAAATAGTGTTTTTTCATGTGAGCAGTTTCTTTTATCCTTTGTCAGCAAAATTGATACTATCCACTCTGGCATTGTTGCTACTGGTTATGTACTTTCTTTTATTAATCATGGCATTGTCTTGGAATCTTTTGATGTTGTTTCACTTTCACAGCTAAAAATGACTATTGACACACTTAAACTTACTTTCAGTCCTCTTGATGCTATTCCATCACGCTTCTTAGTTGAAGCTTTTGATATTATGGGTCCATTTTTGTTAGTTATTATAAATTTTTCTAAAAAAAATTATAAATTAGTGAGGGGGTTGTGCCCTCATTTTCTAAGCATGCGGTTGTGTGACCTTGTCTAAAAAAAGCAGATTTAGATCCTGGAGTGTTAGCTAATTTTTGCCCAATTTCACAATTCTCATTTCTGGCTAAAATATTAGAATTATTTATTGGTATTTATTGGTTGATCATCTTAACTCCAATCATTTATTGAAGACCTACTGAATTTGGCTTTCAGAGTTTTCATGGTGTTGAGACAACCCTTCTGAAAGTATTTAAGGACATCTGTCTCTTTATTGACTCAGGTGGTGTCCACCTTTCTGCAGCTTTTGACACTATTAATCATGAGATCTTGCTGTTGCAGCTTGAATATCTGGTTGGGCCTTTCAGTGTCTTTCAATTCTTGCTTATTTTAAATGTGATGTTTTTCAAGGGTCCACTTTGGGTCCTATTCTATTTTCTATATATCTTCATCCTATAGGAACTATTTTCAGGAAATTTAATGTCTCTTTTCACTGTTATGGTGATGATACACAGGTCTCTATTCCTGTGTGTAATTCTGCAATTAATGGCTAAACAAATAACTTTTTGAACTAAGATTGCGGATGGCTGACAATTTTCTTTATCTCAATCAAAATAAAATTGAAGAGCTGATAGCTGGCACTTCAGCCAAAGCTGAAATTGGTCTTGAACTTCTCAGCTCTTTCGGTGACTTCTAGTCTGTAATCTTGGTATCATTTTTATAAGTAACCTCTCTTTTGAGAAACAAATTAACTCTGTAGTCAAGAGTTGCTTTTTCCAGCTTTGTATTTTAGCTAAGGTCAAGCCTTTTTTATCTCCTAGGAATCATTTCTCGGCATGATTACTGCAGCTCTTTGAACTCTGGGATCAGTAAATCCCTGATACGTAGATAGCAGTTGGCTCAGAATGCTGCTGCTTGTTTTTTGGTTTGGGCAAGATTCTGTTTCTCCAATATTAGCTTATGTGCACTAGCTTCCTGGTAGTTTCAGTATTGACTTTAAAATTTTCTTACTAGTTTTTAAATCATTATATGGGGATGCTCCTGCCTATTTATCTGAATTGTGTGTTGTACACCAGCCATCTAGAAAACTTAGATCTACTGATCAGTTGTCTCTTATGGTTCCTCACACTAAGTGTAAAACTAAGAGGGACAGGGCTTTTGCAGCTGCTGCACCTCATCTGTGGAACACTTAACCTCATTACATTAAGGAGTCACCTTCAAAAGAACTGCTTAAAACTAGATTGAAGATTCATTTCTATTCTCTACCTTTCAGTGACCTTCACTGATAGTGATGGTGTCCCTATTATTAGTCATTTTCTTTCTTTTTCTTTAACTCACTGATGGCTGTATTTTGTTTTATTGTACTATATTTCTGTTTATTTATGTTCATTGTCTGTTTAATGGCTTTGGCTATAACATTACTGATGTTGTTTTAAATGTTCTCTATAAATAAATTGACATTGACATTATAAAGCTTGAGCTTTAGATTTTCAGGCAATCCATTGTGTATTCAAACCTAACATTTTTATTTCCTATGTGTAATACTTTACTTTTACTGACATTAAACTTCATCTGCCACAAATCTGCCCAATCTTGCATGCTGTCTATGTCCCTCTGTAATGATTTAACGGATTCCAGATTATCTGCCAATCCGCTTTATATTGATATTATTTGCAAACTAAACCAGCTTGTTACTTATATTCCTATCCAAATTATTTTTATTAAAAACAGCAGCAGCCTTAGCACTGAGCCCTGTAGAACACCACTCTTAACATCAGCCAGTTCTGAGAAAGTTCCTTGCGCCATCACACTCTGCTTCATATGATTGAGCCAATTAGGTATCCATTTAAATACATCACACTGAGCTCCCACTTCTTTTAGCTTAGTACCCAACCTCTCATGTGTCACCTTATCAAATACTTTCTGAAAGCCTGGAAAAATAATATCATATGCTAACACTTTTATCATACCCTTTTGTTGCTTCCTTATAGAATTCCAGCATGTTAGTAAAACATAACCTCCCTCTTCTGAACTCATACTAAATGTTCTGAAAAACCCCTATATTTGCCAATTTTCCTGTGATGCACGTTAAGCTTACTGACCTATAGTTGCTTGGATCTGCCCAGTCACCCTTTTTATAAAACAAGATAATATTTTCCATTTCCTTTGGAATTTCCCAATGTGTGAAGTGACTTCCTAAAATATGTGTACTCGCTAACCTTCTTAAGAACTTGGGGGTAAATATTATCTGGTCCTGGATATTTGTTTGATTTCAGCCTATTTAATCTGAGCAGTACTTCCCCCTCTACAATTTCCAAATCAATCAGTACCTCTTTAGTAGTCCTATTTACCACTGGGAGGTTATCTAATTACTCACATGCCTTTTATGTTATATTCTTCTCCAACTGTCTTTTAGCCTCCCTAATATCCTTCCTATCTTGCACGTCTTATACAGCTGTTTTTATCCTTTTCAACTTCTTTTTTAACTCTTTATTAACCCACTGGGGAGTTTTTTTATGTCATATTAATTCCAAATTTAAGTATGAACCAGTTGTGCATTAAATGTAAAATATTTTTAAACCTGTTCCACTGCTCATCAACTGTCTCCACACATAAAAGCTTATCCTGTTCTATCCTTCTTAGACATTGCCACAGTTGCTCAAAATTTGCCCTACCAAAGTTAAACAGTTTTAGTCTTTGCATCTACACTCTTACAAAACATTGAGAATTCTATTATATTATAGTCACTTGACCCTAGTGGTTTAATCAGCTGTACACCCTCAATTCTATCCTGATTATTACAAAATACTAAATCTAGACAGGCTTCACCCTGTGTTAGTGCTTTAACATACTGTGCTTAAAAACAGTAACTAATTACTTCTAAAAACTCTTGTGTTCTGCTTTTTACAAGGTTATCCCAGTTAATATTGGGATAGTTAAAGTCACCCATAACTATAATATCTCCCTGTAAACTTGCCTTTTAATATAATATTACTAAAAAGATATGTGTTGAAATTACTGTCTGCATTAGGTGGTCTTTAATACACTCCTAAAATAATGCCGCTTTCCCTAATGCTTTCCAGGTGAAGCAACATAACCTCATTAGGATGGGCCTCACCGTCCAACTGAAGAGGACTTGCACTTAAATTCTTTTCCTGGCCTGTCTATCCTTCCTAAAAATGTGTATCCCTCTATGTTATACTCATCCCCATCATTGTTATTTAGCCAGGTTTCCGTTATTGCTATAAATCATAATTATGCTCCTCTACATACAACTCCAACTCACTTGTTTTATTTTTGAAGCATTAAAACAAGCTATCTTTAAGGTGTTACTCCTTTTACTTTTACATTTACATGTTGGGTTAGAATGTACATTACTGTGGATTTCTACTTTTACACTATTGCTTATTCCTCGGTGTATAATTCTAAACCTGGTCTGTCCTAAACTCCCTGCCCCCACAATTGCCTCATTTATGCAATCCTCAAATAACCTACTCATGCGCCTCTCCAACACATTGGTGCCCCTCCGGTTCAGATGTCACCCATCACAGCAGAATAGGTCCCATCTATTCCAAAAGGAGTCCCAATGCCCCATTATCTATACCCTTCTATCCTACACCAAGATTTTAGCCACACATTAAGCCTTATAATCTCGTCGGTTTTTGAGCATTTTTGGATGATTGCTTTTTTAAGATTTGTTCCCCTGAACTTCTTCATCGTTCCTCTGAATTGCTTCATTTCTTTCCTTAAATGGCACCCAAACAGAAATGAAACATGAAGTGAGGGAGCCAACAGAAGGTCAACTAAGTCATGGCCTTAAACTCCAACCAGTTTCACTCCAACCAGCTGTTTGATGAGGTGCCAATTCTAGTTGTTAATTAAACCCGTTCTTTAATTCTGTGGCTTGTTGCTGCTCTTGTGGTGCATTAGCAGACATTTCTGAAATTGTTGAGTTTCTCTTTTCAAAGAGCACACTGTTAAAATGTTTTAGGGACCTGAGCAGACCAACATACCTGAGACCTTCATCGTTCTTTATTTTCAGATATTGTATGATGGACAGCAGTTGTTTTGACTCATTTTGTATCTCATTATTGTTTGGCTGCTAATTAAGGAAAAAGAAACAATTAAGAGGTCTGAGTCTTCAAGAGCAAGTCAATTCAAATTAGTTCAAAAGAAGTTAATTAGCAGGAAAAACAGGTCACTCATTGAGAGAAGGGTTTGAATGAAAACCTGCAGCCACAGTGGCCCTCCAGGACTGGAGTTGGCGACCCCTGCTTTAGGCAGCTGTGGAGTGGTATGGGAGGAGATTCCAGAACAGACAGGTAGAGATAGGTGGGTCACAGTCACAAGGCACAAGGTAAAGGCTGCACACTGTCCGGGAGCATCAACCCCAGAATTGGAAGTGTCAAGTCATTTTCAGGTCCTTGCAGAGCTGGACGGTGTCTCTGATTATTCTGAAGTGTTAAGCAGGAATGAGGAGCCACAACGAGCCATCTCAAAACCAGGTCCCAGAAAGACAGAGGTAGAGACGGATGGGGACTCAATCATTACAAGGAATGAAGCACAGTTTTGCTCCAGAAACGAAGAGTCTTGCATGGTGTTTTGCCTTCCGGGTACACAGGTGGGAGACCTCCCTGGAAGGGTGGATAGGCTCTTAACCAGAGTGGGGGTGGATCCAGTTGTTATTGTCCATGTTGGAACAAACAATATACATGAGGGTAGTCTGTCAGTTATGCAATCCTAATTCAAAGAGAGACTGAGGAGAAAAATGGACAGGATAGTCCTTTTGGAATAGATGGAACCTGTTCTGCTGCGACAGGTTACATCTGAACTGGAGGGGCACCAATGTATTAGGGAGGAGTATGAGTAGGTTAGTTGAGGATTGCTTAAACTAGGGAATGGTGGGGCAGGGCAGATTTAGAATTATACATGGAGGAACAAACATTAGTGTGAAAGTAAAAATGTATAGTAATCTAATTTGTAACCTAATGTTTGAATGTAAAAGAAGTAACACATTAAAATAGCTTGCCTTAATGCCGGAAGTATTAAAAATAAGGCAAGTGAGTTGAAATTGTATTTAGCAGATCATAATTGTGACATTATAGCAATAAAGGAAACCCCGCTAAATAACAAATATGATACGAGTAGAACATACAGGGATACATGTTTTTTTAGGAAGGATAGACAGAACAGAAAAGGAAGTGGAGATGCTGTGTATGTCAAACAGAATTTAAACTCAAGTCCTCTTCAGCTGGACGATGAGGCCCATCTTAGTGAGGACATGTGAATTTGCCTGGAAAGCATTACGAAAGAGGCCTTATTTTAAGAGTATGTTATAGACCACCCAATGCAGACAGTAATTTCAACACACATCTTTTTAGTAATATTAAAAAGGCAAGTTTACAGTGGGATATTGCAGTCTAGGGGACTTTATTTAAATATTAAGTGGGATAACCTTGCAAATGACGGAGCACAACAGCAGGAGCTTTTAGAAGTAATTAGTGACTGTTTTTAACACAGTATGTTAAAGCACCAACATGGGGTCAAGCCTGTATGCATTTAGTATCTTTATATATAATACGCTACAGTTGATGTTCGTTTGTCTGTCCAGGATTTTAAATCACCTGTCGCTTGCAAACCATTTGACTTATTGATCTGAAATTTGGTACACACATACTATATGATGTCTACTATCGGGGTGATTGACCATCAAGGTTATTCCTCTTTTTGTTTTATTAGAATCAACTCTCGGCAGTGGCCAGCAGGGCGGCCATGTGGTGCATGAGTATGGGCGCCGTTCTCATTCCTACCACCTTTGACATCACTTTCCCTACCTCTTCATATTTTAAATCCTTCTTGAGGCAGATTGAAGACTTAAGTACCAGCTTAAGTGAAAAGTAAAGAAAACGTACTAAGTAATTGTAACACAAACACTGACTTAATCAGATTTACCGCGAAAAGATGCTGACGAAAGAGCAGAGAGATTGTGCAGTGCACCGTTAATGGTATTGTAATAATTAGGATAGAATTGATGGTGTAGAGGTGACTGAACCACTAGGGTCAAGTGACCATAATAAAATAGAATTCTCAGTGTTTTATACAAGTGTGGATGCAAAGACTAAAATTTTTAAGTTTAACTTTGGTAGGGCAAATTTTGAGCAGAGGTGAAAAGTTTAAGGAGGATAGACTGGGATACACTTTTAAGTGTGGATACAGTTGAAGAGCAGTGGAACAGGTTTAAAAATGTTTTACATGTAATGCAGGATAAGTACATACTGTATCTAAATTTGGAATTAAAAGGAAATAAAAAAATCTCCACAGTGGGTTAATAAAGAGTTTAAAAAGAAGCTGCAAAGTAAAAAACAGCTGTATAAAGTGTATAAGAGTAAATACTCCACAGTGAATCGTAGGGCATATGAGAACATGAGGGGAAACCATTAAGAAGGATATTAGGAGGCTAGAAGACAGTTGCAGAGGAATACCGATATAGCAGATAATGCAAAAGATGACCCAAAGTGATTCTTTTCAGTATTTTAGTAGTAAAATAACTGTCAAGGAGGAGGAGGTGAAGTGCATCAGGAATAGTAAAGGGGAATTAAAACATACAGAAAATGAAATAGCAGACCTGCTAAACTTGCATTTTTCTGAGGGCTTCACAAGTGAGGAAGTGGATAACCTCAGAGCAGTAAATGGGTCTACTAAGGGGATTCTGGGTGATTTACAAATTGTAGTTGGAGAAGTACTGCTCAGATTAAATGCTGCAATCAAACAAATCACCAGACCAGAGAATATTTACCCTCTGTGTTCTTAAGGAGGCTAGCGAATACATGTATAAACCCCTGACACATATTTATAGGAAGTCACCATGCACTGGAGAGATTCTGAAAGACTGGAAAATGGCAAATATTATCCCATAAAAAGGGTGACCGGGTATATCCAAGCAAGTATAGGCCAGTAAACTTAATGTGCATCACAGGAAAATTAATAGAAGGGATTATCAAGAATAAGATTGAGCAGCACATGGAAAGTACATGAGTTGTTCTGAACAGTCAGCATGGGTTCAGAAAAAGGAGGTCATATTTTACTAACATGCTGGAATACTGAGGGGAAGCAACAAAAGCATATGACCAAAGTGGAGCATAAGATATTATTTATCTTGACTTTCAGAAAACATTTGATAAGGTGCCACATGAGAGGTTGGGCATCAAACTGAAAGAAGTGGGAGTTCAGTGTGATGTTTGTAAATGGGTCCAAAATTGGCTCAGACACAGGAAACAGAGAGTCATGGTGCGAGAAATCTTATCAAAATTGGATGATGTTAAGAGTGGTGTTCCACAGGTATCAGTACTAGGGACGCTGCTATTTTTAATATACATAAATGATTTGGATAGGAATTTTGTATAAGTAATACACTGGTTAAGTTTGCAGATGATATCAAGACAGGCGGATTGGCAAATAATCTCTGTTAAATCATTACTTGGACAGCATACAGGCTTGGGCAGGTACAGTATGTGGCAGATTAAATTTATTGTCAGTAAATGTAAGATATTACACATAGGAAGTAAAAATGTTAGAACTGAATACACAATGGAAGGTCTGAAAATTGAGAGTACACCTTAATGAGAAGGATTTAGGAGTAGTAGTAGATTCTGTGCTATCAATTTCCAGACAGTGTTCAGAAGCCATTAAAAAGGAAAACAGAATGTTAGGTTATATAGCATGATGTGTGGAGTACAAGTCCAATGAGGTTATGCTCAAGCTTTATAATGCACTGGTGAGGCCTCATCTGGAGTATTGTGTGCAGTGTTGGTCTCCAGGCTACAAAAAGGATATAGCAGCATTAGAAAAGGTCCAAGGAAGAGTGACTAGGCTCATTCCAGAACTACAGAGGGGAATTATGAAGAAAGATTAAAAGAGCTGAGCCTTTTCTGTTTAAGCAAAAGAAAGTTAAGAGGTGACATGATTGAAGTGTTTTAAATCATGAAGGGCATAAATACAGTGGATCCAGATTGTTATTTTAGAACGAGTTCATCAAGAACATGTGGACACAGTTAAAAACTTGTTAATGGTAAATTTCCTACAAACATTAGGAAGATTTTTTTGCACAAAGAACCATAGACACTTGGAATAAGTTACCAAGCAGTAAGACTATAGGGACTTTCAAAACTAGACCTGATGTTTTTTTATAAGAATTAAGTGGATAGGACTGGCGAGCTTTGTTGGGCTGAATGACCTGTCTGAAAACCTTACGCATTCACAAAATAAATAAAAAGACAAAAGGTTAATAAGTACTTTTATCTGAATAACATGACCTTTCCTGGATTTTCATCTGTTTGTAAGTCCCCTGATTCGGTATGTGGTGGTGGTATTGCTCTAATTCACAGAACAGATTTTAAAATTTAACATAGTTTTTTATGTGTAGTGTCTTAAGGGTTTGGACTGCAAACCCTGAGGTTGTGGATTCAAATCCCACTACTGACAAGTCACTTCACCTGCTTGTGGTCCTATTTGAAAAACCAAAAGAAACGTAGCCAGTTGTATCACAAACATTGTAAGTCGCCTTGGATAAACGTGTCAGCCAAATAATTAAAAAAGAATCTTGTGATTCAGTTATTAGACATGCAAAAACTGATTATTGTTGTAGTGCATGGCACCTCAAAACCTCTAGTTCAGGGCCTTTTAATTTTATTGCACTTAAGGTTCTGTGCTTTTGATCATAAAGTTCTTAGGTTCATAATTTAAAAAATCTTCAACTATTCTGTTTTAAATTTCATTATTAGAATGAATTCTTTTCTTGACCTTCATTTTTCATATAGTGTATAAATTGCATATTATTAATACATATTTAGCATATTGTTTCAAGACATTTGATCTTGTTAAAACTTATACAGTTTAATCTAATCACAGTACTTTTTGTACATCTCAGAGGTCTGCCTCATGAAAGCTACAGGGAATCACTTTGAATGCATATCCAAAGGAGTTGGACTGATAGAACATTCTCAAGCATATGCTGATCAATTTCAATTCAAGGAAGCATTATCAGCTGCCAGATCAGTTTATTGTTTCACAGCTTAGTGAAAATACAGTACTGGTCAGGGAAATCTTAAAAAAAAAATTCTCAACATTTATTAAGCTTTTGTAGTCTCACTGTAACCTTTTTGTTATTTCTTCAGATGTCTGCTGTTTTGTTTTAATTTTTTTCAAATTTAAAATTGACGCTATTCACCAATATCTAAGTTACTGTACTTCATTTTCATCCTGGATGAATAATAACTCTGTTATCACATAATATTTTCCCAGTTTCTCTCCAGTAGTTTAGTATCTTGGCTGATCGATATTCATCTAGATGTCTTCTTCACAAATGTCTTAATTAAAGCTTGTTTGCCTTTCCTCACTCCATTCTTCACGGATGTAATGAACTTTTTTCCTTCCTCTGGTATGTAGATGCAGCAATAAAAAATGAGTTAGGAGCAGATGTGGGTAAAAAGTAAAAAGTAGTCATCCAAAAAAATTACTCAAGTAAGAGTAAAAAAGTATTTGGTGAAAAGACTACTCAAGCACTGTGTAACTGTTTGAACATAATAAAATATTTATTTTTTAGAAATGTTGTTATAAGACAGACAAAAATATAACATAATGTGCGAATTCTGCTATTTCCAAATAATACAATAAAAAAATGAGTAAAAATAATTAACATCTTTACAAAATAAAGATGCACAAATAACACAAAGTTCCAAATCTCAGTTTTTCATAACAAAGCTTTTGAAGCCAATACCATAGGTAGCATGTATGCCTGAATAGTGCAAACTACTTACGGTGAAAAGATATAGTGTACACTGACAGTATAATACTGTATATTCATTTTGTGGTGTAGCGGGTCCGTGGCTTCAAAAAAAAAGGCCTGTTTCAAATCCATAAAGCCGTGTCACTCTCCATAGTCGCAATTACATGACCATGGGGAGTTAATGAGGTAGTTGGAGCGAGTCGCACCTGCACATGCAGACACAAGAAGTTTGTGTGTGGTCATGTGACTGCATGGCTACGTCTGATTGGTGAAACGGAGTCATGTGATTATTGTTGCTACGTCTGATTGGTGAAACAGTCATGCAGTACATCCACTACATCTTTTCTCTGGAATAAATATAGTGTAATGTATAAGTGGAAAAAAGTAACGAGTCGAGTGTTGCCCAATGTATCGGAGTAAGAGTAGCATTTCTTCTTCACAAATGTACTCAAGTAAAAGTAAAAAGTATGGTGCAGAAAAACTACTCTTAGAAGTACAATTTTTTTAAAAAGTTACTCAAGTAAATGTAATGGAGTAAATGTAACTCGTTACTACCCACCTCTGGTTAGGAGTACTGCATTAGTTTGCATTATGCTGCCTACAGCACACTGTACACATTTGTACACATTTGAAATTTTCAGTAATGTGATTTCATTTGCTTGTGAAACCAATGGGTGAAGCAGCAAAAAATTTACATGGCATGCTTCCAGTAAAGATGTACACTTAAGCCCTGATCATATAGATATTTATTGTCTTAAAACTGTTATTATTCTGTAGCATGTAAACATGATGAGTTTTTTCAGGCAAACTTCCAAATAGAAAAAAATATAAAGTACATTTTTTTGTACATTTGCCCCCTGCTCGTTTTGCTCACTCACTACCCTCCCCAGTAAATGGACGCGCTAAGCTCCAGCCACTTCAAGTCTCTGCCGCTTTCGTTGTGAAGGGGGGGTAGAGGGCTGAACACACACTAAGGAGATGCAGTCTGATCAGCTGCTGTCTTTCTGGTGCTGCTGCCGAGATGAGTGTTCTGCTTGTCGCAATGCGCTTTGATCATTTAAAAGCCTGTACAGCAGCTATCCTTTCGTCTCCCTGTCGTGTCTCGCGTGACGTTAAAGTGTCTCTTGCAGGACTTCAAATTGTCTTCTGAGAAGTTCACGTATCATCTCCTTCCAAGCCTTCCAAGCTTTTTTTTTATAATAGAGAGAAAATAAAAACAGGAATTATAAAACACTTTATTTAATTTCAGCCTTTCATATTACACATTACAAGATTAAACCATGAAAAGCACATATATAAATATTCAGTAAAAATGTACACAACTGAATTCTATTATTTTATGAAATATTTTATGCATCAGATGGTTTAACTTGATGATAGAATGTTAGGCAATAGTTTTAACATGATTGATATGATATTAAGTTTATATTCCATCCATCCATTATCCAACCCGCTATATCCTAACTACAGGGTCACGGGGGTCTGCCGGAGCCAATCCCAGCCAACACAGGGCACAAGGCAGGAAACAAACCACAGGCAGGGCGCCAGCCCACCGAAGTAAGTTTATATTTTGTGCTTTAAAAAATATTAGTGTGTAATATTTTATCCTTTTCTAATATATACTATACAGTAGTAAGAACATCGCCAGCCATTACTGGGAAAAAAAGAATTGATTAGTCATGCTTGGTTATAATATTAATATAATATCTTCTACCTAAGCAGTGGGGTGTTCAATAATATATTTGCCTGAGTATGAAAAAAAGCAGAATGCATGATGAAAAAAGTCTGGGCATGTTGTGACATGTCTCAAGGTTACTCATGCACAGTTGTGGCTCAGTGTAAGTCTAACATTTCAGGAGACAGGATGTCAGGAGAAGTCTTCATGCATGTAAGAAAATGCTAGATTTAGATTCTGTGACAAAATTTCTCCCAAAAGATGGGAAAAAGCCAAGGGAGAGCCATGAATATATGATTGCAGTTTATGGTGAGTCTGCCACATCATCCTACAAAGTAAAATTTTGGGGCAAGCATTTCAACACTAGAATCTCTGATGCCTATGAAAAAACTCATATTTCCCCAAGCCACCTAAAATTCCTTAGTATTTCTCCAAGTAGTGTCTTTTGTTTTGTAAATGTGTCGAACAGCACAAGCAACAAACAGCCTGCTATGCCATCCCCCCACTGCTCAACTCCGGCAAATATTTCTCCCAGCTCTAGTCTGTTTATCTGGGTGTGAGGTGTCTGGCGTTTTATAGGGTAAATAATATATCGTTATTTGGAACATATGCATTTCATGTGTGTTCTGTGTCTACAATGATCTATGTAAATGTAGGATGACAGGAAATGTAGGCAAGAAATGCTGAACACCTATCTAAAACAGAAATGTTTTTCATGTTATAGTACTAATGACAAAATTTTGACATGAAGTCCTTCTACAGAAATATGCAAGAAAGTTGAGAATTTAATTTTGTCAGAAAGACAAATTTAGGTTTCCCGAATAACTGAAGAAATGGGGATCTTGGGAGGTACAGTTTGGAAAATAATTCATGAAAAAATGGGCATGTCAAAGGTCAGTGCAGGATGAGTTCCGAGAATGCTGATGCCATGTCAGAAGGCTTCAGTGCTGTCAGGAGAGGTTGGAGACGCCCAATGAAGACCAGGTACATTTTTTTCATCGTTTGGTAACTGGAGATGAGACTTAGGTCTATCACAGAGATCCTGAGTCCAATATGGAGTTAATGCAGTGGAAGCACAAATCATCCCCCACCCCAAAAAAGTTCCTGACAGAAACCTTTGCAGGCAAAGTCATTGCAACTGTCTTCTGGGATATTGGAGTTCATGCCCCACAAGACAACCATAACTGAGGAGAGTTACACAAACAAAATGATTGCTTTGCGGGAGTCAATCAAGGAGAAAAAATGAGGAAAACTCACAGCGGAAGTGCTTCTTCTTCACGGCAATGTCATGTCAATCACAGGCTGCCATCCAAGAATGTGGGTTCCATCAGCTGAACCGTCCACCCTACAGTCCAGACCTGGCTCCCTAAGAATATTTCCTGTTCCGAGCTTTGAAGAAATCTGTCTCTGGACAGCAGTTTTCAGGTGATGAAGACATCAAGGCAGTTGTGACATCCTGGTTTGAAGGTCAAACAGGAGATTTCTGTTCAAAGGGGTTAAAGTTATTGCAGGAAAAGTGGGTGGAGTGTAAGGAACTATCAGGGGACTATATTGAAAAATAAAACAAAACATTTTTGAAAACTTCTACTGAGGTAAATTTATTATTGGACACCCATCATATATTATAAGTGGTTGTTTTGGAAATATTTTGACATTTGTTTGTTCTTATAAGTATACTAGCAGAATACCCGCGCTTCGCAGCGGAGAAGTAGTGTGTTAAAGAAGTTATGAAAAAGAAAAGCAAACATTTTAAAAATAACGTAAGATGATTGTTAATGTAATTGTTTTGTCATTGATATGAGTGTTGCTATATATATATAAATATATATATATATATACACATCTATACACATATATATATACAGTTATATATATATACACATATACACACATACATATATATACATATACATATATATACACATACTGTATATATACACACACATATATATATACATACTGTATATACAACATATACATATCTACATATATACTGTATATACACATATATATACAAATCTACATATATATATCTACATATATATATATATTAGGGGTGGGACTCGATTAAAAAATTAATCCAATTAATTAGAGGCTGTGTAAGAATTAATCTTGATTAATCGTATGTAATCGCATCGTAAATTTGCCCCAAATCGCAAATGTTTTTTTTTTTTATTTAAAACGGTTTTAGTGGGCTTACAGAATCAAATAATAGACATGGACATGAATATTGTAAACTGAAGCTGTTTTAATTTCTGAAAAAAGCCTTTAAACTGCATTTGAATTCAAAACAGAAACAAAAATATCATCCCTGGTTAAAATTGGGCAGACTTAAAAATAAAGTGGTAGTTTAAGTACTTTAAGTACATTTGCAGAATAGTATTGTCTTTAAATAATAATAACCAAAATTTCACCATAAAGTGCAGTTTTTCTTCTTAAAAAAATAAGTCAGAAACATAAAAGGTAATTTGACCAGCTTACTCTTTAAACTCTGAGTAACATTAGCCAAAATTATTTTGTACATTAGGCTAAAACAGTGTGATCATTGAACATTTTGTAATTAGATGTATTTAGAATTACTAACGGTCACGGAAGTCCAATGATCCCCAGTAAGAGCCACAAAGTCCGCTTTCTGTAATGCATCTAATTTTGCTTGCTTTTCAGTGTGCACAAAACCATGCTTTTATCAAGGCTTCGCTCGGAAGTCGAAATGATCAGTCGTAGGAACGCGCTTTATTCCGACTCTAACATTTTTGTAGCTGTGATGTGTGCATCAGTGTAATGGATGTACCAGGAAATCATGCATTGACAAAAGTTCCGTTTGCTTGGAATTGAAAGTGTGATTAAATGTTATTTTTAACGAGTTATGGAGTACATGCATCGAAGCTTCTCAGCTGTGCTTGTGCTAAGAAAGGGAAAATTTTAAAATAACGTAACATGATTCTGCGTTAACCTAATATTTTTCATACGTCCCAAACCAAGGAGATGCGAAGGTAAAATGAATCAGGTAGCGCGTGTACATAGTCAGTACACCCTCTCGGTAATCGAACCTCGAATGTCGGCGTTAGAGGCTTAAGACTCTACAATTGCCACAGCGTGTGGCTTGTCTATGCTAAAGTATGTATTGTAGATCGGGTATATATATACATTTATATATATACCCGTGTATCGCAGTGGAGAAGTAGAAGTTATGAAAAAGAAAAGGGAACATTTTAAAAATAACGTAACATGATTGTCAATATACAGTAATTGTTTTGTGAGTGTTATTGAATGTTGCTGTCATCAAGGATTTGATTATCATTATTTCTTTCAATCAGGCTCGTATTTGTAGGATGTGTTCAAGTTACATTCCGTGTTTGTCAATCGTTGTAAAGATAAGAGGTTTCATTCATCGATTAGTTCCTTACTGCATCAATAAACAGCTCGTCTTCCTTTTATCTGTGATGTGACAAACTGCATGCACGGGTTTTTTTACACTGTCTTCCTTTAGCAGGACATTCACTTTTTCCACCGTGTGCTTTGTTTCGCAGTAGCTGCACTTATGAATATGATTCTATGTATAAGACGCTTCATATTTTTTGCTGCCTTCTCAATTGTGTAATTCGGTTTTGTTCAGCACTCTTTGGAACTGTTGCTTTTGTCTGTGCACTGCGTCCAGTTCACGTGAGCCGCTTGGTGTTCTTGCATCGAAGGTTCCCAGCTGTACTGGTGCCATCTCGTGTAATGTCAGCTAAGACCCGGCACTTAAAACTTTCTCTCGCAGTTTCAATGAGTTTGTGCCAAACACCACCCTGACCATCTCATCTTCCTCTGCATAAGCACAGTCCTTCACACGTGAATATTTACCGGCAGTGTTTGTATTGGATTGCCGCTGATGGACGGCCTTATATGGGCAGGCACTAAATTACAAACGCTAGTGGTAGCCTATGAACTTAATTTAATATAAACTTACGGTTCACGCCGTGCTTTGTTTCCGCAGTAGCTGTACTTATGAATATGCTTGTATGCATCATTTGCTTCATAATGTTTTTCTGCCTTCTCAATTGTGAAATGGCGTTTTGTGCTGATCGCTGTTTGGAGTTCTTCCTTGTGCTCTACGTACTTACGTAGGAGGCGTGATGATTTCACACGAAACTCCACCCCCCGCGGCCATCTCCAACTCAAGACTCCATTACATTATATGGGGAAAAATAGCTTCCAGTTATGACCCTTACGCGTAGAATTTCGAAATGAAACCTGCCCAACTTTTGTAAGTAAGCTGTAAGGAATAAGCCTGCCAAATTTCAGCCTTCTACCTACACAGGAAGTTGGAGAATTAGTGATGAGTCAGTGAGTGAGTCAGTGAGTGAGTCAGTGAGTGAGTGAGGGCTTTGCCTTTTATTAGTATAGATATAGTGTAATTTAACCCTGGTACTTCAAAGGCTGGACAAAGTTTACCTTTGTTCTCACTTGTAAATCAGTTACATAGCTGTGGGATATTGATGTAATCAGTCAGGAGGTAGAGGTCACTGTGAAAAAAGGGGTGGAAGAAGAAAGGAAGTGTGAATAAAGTTAAGAAAGGACTGACTACATTGCATGGTCCATTTATTTCAATAATATATAACATATTGGCGACGAGGATGGCAACTTTTGGACTCTCGCCCCCTCCTGTGTTTCTCGAAACTCCGGGTGAGCCTGCAATACTGTTTAATTCTTGGCTAAGGATGTTTGAGAACTATGTGCTAGCTCTTACTGACATGCCACTATCGGATAAACGTAAACGTGCCCTATTGATTCATTGCCTAGGGACTGAAGCTCAGCGTATTTTCTATACTTTTGCTATTGCTGATGATACATTCGCTGCTGCTCTTGCTGCACTAAAAGAGTTTTTTCTTCCAAAATTGAACGTTGTGGCTGAAAGAAGTAAATTTCGCCAAAGAGCGCAGAAGCCTGGTGAATCTACTTTGCAATATGTTGCCGCACTGTGCAAGCTCATTGCTAATTGTGATTTCGGCGTTCTTGCGGATGACATGCTTAGAGATCAAATCATAGAGAAAACAAATATGCCTCGCATTCGAGAACGATTATTGCTAGAGACGGACCTTACATTACAAAAAGCGATTGCTATTGCTGGGCAAATTGAATGTGCAGTGACTGAAGCTAAGGCTATGGTTACTAATAATGAATCGTCTGTTAATGCTGTACACACAAATTCCCAAGGTACGGGACGAGCGAGGAAGGAACCTGTTTTTAATGCGCGTGCATCTGCAAAACAAACAGCAGCAACAGCTCAGGTTTCAATTGCGGTGCAACAGAAAACATGTTATCAATGTGGATCTCGAATGCACCTGGCTAATAACCCCAATTGTCCAGCAAAAGCAGTAAGATGCAGACATTGCAGTAAATTTGGTCATTTTGCTAAAGTATGTCGTGGTGCCACATCCACTTGTGCTGTGCAAGAAGTTACTGTGCAAGAAGTTACTGTGCCTGACCTTACTGTTCTTAGCATTGATGACACTACAGTTGCACAACGGAGGAAGGGTCTCTGGTGCACAGTGTCCCTTCAAGCTGCCTGCACTCAACCAGTTAAAGCAAACTTACTTGTGGACACTGGCTCAGCAGTTTCAATTCTACCAGAAATATTCTATCGTCAACATTTTAGTAATGTACCACTTGTTCAGTCAAAAGTGCAACTAAAGACTTATATGCAGAAACCAATTCCAGTACTGGGATGTATTACTCTTTTCATTACAAGGGATACAAACCATACACAAGCTACATTTTACGTTGTGCCATTGGGAGCAGCTTTGTTAGGCATGGACCTTTTTATGGCACTTAACTTAGAAATTAGAAATGGAAAAATTGCATCCAAGAAAATGCCCAATGACCCTGTATACAAGATGACAGTAATGAATATTAAGAATACTCATATATTAGGTGTGACTGATAGATTTATACATAAGGTTAAACTACGACATGAGGTAATACCTGTTCAACAGAAACTTCGTCGTCTACCATTTTCTGTCCGTGAGGCTGTCTCTAAAGAACTAAAGAGACTTGAACAGGAAGACATTATAGAGAAAACTGATTCGTCTCCTTGGGTGTCACCATTAGTAGTAATTAAAAAAAAATCAGGTGCAATACGACTATGTGTAGACCTTCGTGAGCCAAAGAAAGCTGTGGTGATAGATAGCCACCCTTTACCACACATTGAAGAACTGTTCACACAGCTTCGAGGAGCTAAAATGTTCTCCACCATTGATCTTCGAAATGCTTACCATCAGGTACCTTTACATGAGGATAGCAGAGATATTACTGCATTTATAACACATGATGGACTTTTTCGTTTTAAAAGAGTACCTTATGGTCTGGCATCAGCTCCAAGTGCATTTCAGAGAATGATGTCCTTGATACTAGCAGTGCAGGATGGGGTGCAGTGTTACTTAGATGACATTATAGTATATGGGGACTCACCATCAGTTCATGAACACAGGTTACAAGCAGTACTTCATTGTCTGCATGACAGTGGGTTGCAGCTTAATATGGAGAAATGTCAATTCAGAAAAACTGAACTGACATTTTTAGGCCATAGAATTTCTTCTGCTGGCCTTCAGCCCAATGTTGAACACATAAGAGCAATAACTGAAGCTCCACCACCTCATGATATATCTTCTTTACGCTCATTTCTTGGATTGACTGCTTGGTATTCTAAGTTCATTCTAAATTATGCCACTGTGGTAGAACCCCTTCGTGAACTGCTTAGGAATTCTGGAGAATTTTCTTTGGACAAATGTGGCACAAGAAAGCTATGCTTGTATTAAGAAACTTATTGCTACCAGTCCAGTGCTTGCAATTTTTGACCCTTCATTGCCTGCAATTGTAACTACAGATGCTTCGGATTATGGTATTGGTGCTGTTCTTACGCAGAATCATGGTGGATTTGAGAAAACTGTTGCCTTTGCATCTCGTACATTGTCAGGATGTGAAAGACAGTACTCTACTATTGAAAAAGAGGCTCTTGCTTGCGTGTGGGCCACAGAGAAATGGCGTACCTACTTGTGGGGCGTCATTTTACCTTACGCACTGACCACTGTCCATTAACCACACTACTTACTAGCAAGGGGCTTGGACGAGCAGGCATGAGAATTGCAAGGTGGTCAGCGCAACTTATGTCATTCAACTACAGTATTGAGTATAAACCTGGGCATGAAAATATCACTGCTGACTGTTTATCACGCTTGCCACTGTCTGAGACAGTATCAGAACAAGACCCTGACTTGGAATTTGTTGCACTGGTGTCTGTTGACTTTGCTGCAGTGACTGCAGAGCAGTTTCAAAGTGCTTGTGCATCGTGCCCTATTCTACAAAAGGTCAAGACTTATATTACTAAAGGATGGCCTTGTACTTCAAAAGGACTTGAACCTGATGTTATTCCATATTTTAGAATTCAGACAGAGTTGGCGGTACAAAATGAACTTATTATTCGTGGCACTCATCGGGTCATTGTTCCATCAGAATTACAGTTTAAGATGATTCAGCTGGCACATTCTACCCATCAAGGGATTGTACGAACGAAACAGAGACTCAGGGATTTATATTGGTGGCCTGGCATGGACTCCCAAGTGGAAGATGCTATCAAATTATGTACAACTTGCATACAGCATGATAAAACTGCTAACACAAATACAGCTCCATTACAACCAGTGCCTATCCCAAATTCAGCTTGGAACAAACTTGCCATTGATATTGTGGGGCCATTTCAAACTGCACCATATGGCTATCGCTATGCCATTACACTTATTGACTACTTCAGTAAGTGGCCAGAGGTTGCTTTTGCATTTGCTGTGACTTCGGAAACCATTATACATTTTTTGTGCACTATTTTCAGTAGGGAAGGAAATCCACTGGAAATTGTTACTGACAATGGATCTCAGTTTACGTCTTCTGACTTTGAAGTATTTCTTAGTGATAGGGACATCATACACACTCGCAGTTCTGTTTACTATCCACAAGCAAATGGTGAGATAGAGCGTTTTAACAGGGTATTAAAGGACTGTTTGCAAACAGCAAATATTGAAGGAAAGCCTTGGAAGTCATTTGTCACTGAATTTTTACTGACATATCGTGCTACTGCACATGCAGTAACACAAAAGTCACCTGCTGATCTCTTACATGGTCGCCCAATGATAACTAATTAAACATTAGAGACCTGCTTCCAACTTTGCCTTTGAAGCAACATACTACTGTGGCGCAGCATGTACAACAGAAACAAGAACAAATGAAAAAATATACAGATATGCGTCACAGAGCAAAATCACTTTCTTTCACTTGTGGGAGTTTTGTGTGTATTAGGAAGCCAGGCATAGTCCAAAAGGATCACTTCAAATTCAGTCGCCCTTACCAGATAATTGCTCAGAAAGGCCCGGCCACATACCTGTTGTCAGATGGCAAGATCTGAAATGCAGTTCACCTCGCTCCAGCTACAGCTGTACAATCCTGTCTGACTTCAGACACACAACCAGAGGATTCATACGTTCCAACCCATCCAATTCAGTCGGCTGCTATTTCTACTGGTACACCTGGGCAGTCTTTTACAAATATACGGAGAAGTAGAGTGCGACAGGCTCCGGTGTGGACAAAGGACTATGTCAGATAAAGATTTATAGCATTTGGAAGCTACACGTGTTACCTTAACAGTTATAAAGGAATGGGATAGTTTAATTGGTTGGTTAGTATAATGATGAAAATTAGAGATTACAGTTTTCTCTTATAGTGTTTTAACATTATTAATAATTGTTTTTTTTTTGTTTTTGTTTTTTCTTCAAAAGGGGGTATATGTGGGATATTGATGTAATCAGTCAGGAGGTAGAGGTCGCTGTGAGAAAAGGGGTGGAAGAAGAAAGGAAGGGTGGAGAAAGGAAGTGTGAATAAAGTTAAGGAAGAACTGACTACATTGCATGGTCCATTTATTTCAATAATATATAACAATAGCAAACATAATGAAAACTGAAAATGACACTGGCTAGTACTAATTTGAATCCCAAACAGAGTGACCTGTGTGAAGTATGCATGTTTTCAACGTGTACAGTGGGTTATCACACAAAGATATGCATATGCCCTGAAAGTACAAAAGTATTGGAGTAAATGCTTATTTCTTTTTTAAGTTTCATTTCTTGCCACTCATTTACTTTTGTACCTCCCTTCCCTTTGGTGTTTTTACTATTTTTTGCCCCAAGAACATATCCTTTAATTTGAGAGTAAAGCATTGATTGATTACACTATCAAGTGCATGATACTTTCAGCTTCAGTGTGCATGAGAATGTTTTGTTTGTTCACAAGAGTTTTCTGTGTGCAGGGAAAACTTTAATGTGCTCATGACATTTTACACTTTCTCATGTGTACAAGATAGTTTCTCATGATAAAAATTTTTTTTTTTTTAAATTAAAAACAAAGCCCATTTAGAACTGAAAAAGTTACTGTGAGTCTATGCTGCACTTATTTACTAGTGTATGCAGTATATGCCCACTTCCTGTCCCTTACTGTAGATTGACATAAACAAAAGTGCTTTAAGCAACATACCATATTCATGTCTAACATTATTCTACATCATACCAGGCATCACTTCCATTTACCTGAGGGCACAACAAAAGATGATGACTGACTAGGCAGAACACAATACCAAAGCATAGCTGTACATATTTTTCACACATAGAAATAAAAGGAAAAGTACATGAAAACTACAAAAAGTAGGCAAGTAACTGTATAAAGACAGATAAGCTTACATACAAGGAATTTATGTGTCTTCTGCATCTTAGATTTTAGCCCACAATTGCCAAGGAAACAATGCCCATAAATAAGATGCTTTCTTAAAGCAGTTTGTGGTTATGAAGGTTTTCCTGCAGTAATTTTGTGTCAAAAAACAACAAAATTGCTACCACTAAATCACCCAGAAAAAGGATATAGGCAAAACATGGAACAGCACCATCCTGGCTTGGAAGACCTTGGCATTGCCTCAATGTTGTACTTTATTTTTCAGGCATCCAGACAAAAGTATTCTATTAACTGAGTACCAGAAAAAGATAAGATTAAAAAGCCATGTTGGTGAGAGCCTCACCAACAATATGCTGTTGCTGCAGGAAGTATCCAGAATGCATATGCAGGTGTTGTATTTCATTCAAAACCTCAGAATGTCTCCTTTTACACAAATTTAAATCATATTTATATATCAAATCAATCTGTGCTGGGTAAAACTAATAAAAAACAAACTTCCAGAAAAACAGGGACAGTAACTTTAATAAAAATCCCCTGATCTGCGACCCAGCACACAGGCAAATGTCCAGTATCTATAGAAATTGCAGATTAACCCTTTCCACATGGAAATTTAAGCTTTTTGAATCCAAAAACCAATCTATAGTAAATAATGCCAAAATAAACATATGAGCTATAAAAGCACACTGTTGACAGGTATATTAGGGCTAGACTTTATAGAACAGATTTCTCTATATGCACTTAGACAAGTGTGGCTTGTCATTGGGTACAACAGATTACATAATCTTTAATGAGAACTGAAGTACAGCATGGCAATCTATAACTTAAAAAAAATTACAATTTGAGTTTGATGCATAATCATTTGACACATGCACAATCCATATGGCTCCAAAATCAATGCTAACTACTACTTTCTCTTCTGTTCTTTTTCTGGTTTTCTTTGGTTGCAATCTGCGCCACCACCACCTAATCAAAGCACCGTGATGTCCCTACATTGATGGATTAAAGGTCAGAAATCCACATGACCATCATCATCGAATTCTTCCATAAGAACCCTTAATACTATGAGGACTGATTGAAGTAATTTATTTTAGGTAGAATGCCTAGAGGGGGCTTGGCGGTCTCATGGTCTGGAACCCCTGCAGATTTTTTTTTTTTTCCACCAGCCATCTGGAGTTTTTTGTTCTGTTTTTTCTGTCCTCCCTAGCCATCGAACCTTACTTTTATTCTATGTTAATTAGTGATCCTAATTTGAATTCTTATTTATTTTGTCTTTTTCTCTTTCTTCATCATGTAAAGCACTTTGAGCTACATTGTTTATATGAAAATGTGCTATAGAAATAAATGATGTTGTTGTTGTTGTAGTGCCACTAGAGTGGAAATTGACAACAGACTAAAATTGTGACGCCTATTGAATGATATAATAAATATGAAAAAAATACTGTCAATAATAAAAATAAATGTCAAAAAAGATACAATTAAAAAAGTAGTGAAAAATAAGAAATAAAATGAGGATTTTAAGTTTTTGGTGTATATAATTAAGAATTAAAACATTAAATAAAATTTAGGTTAAGTTATTTAATGTTACTGCTTTCACAATACATAGTTCCCATAACATTTATTTTCATGTATGCAGATGATGCTTAGCTATGCCTTTCTTTCATACCACAAGACATTTCTCCTATAGAGTTCTTAATGAACGGTGCTAGTGACTTAAAAGAGTGACTGTCCTTGGACACAGAAAAAAAAAGATGTTATTATTAGGCAAACAATGTCCTGTAACTTTTGAACTTGGTTGATTTAAATGTTAGTTTTACTAAATCAGCATGCAATTTATGCCTTATCTTTGACACCAATTAGTGATAAGTGAAAAAACAGTCTTTATTTTGCAAACAGTTTTGTGAAGCTTCTCTTAAAGTTCATTTTCCATTTTACCAATTAAGAATCATGAAGCTCACTAAAATTTTGGGGTTTTAAAAGTCTTTTTGATGTGGGGAAAAAGGGAATATTACCACTTAAGGGTTATTCTGCTGCCAAAGCCACTTTTTCCTTTCTCAGGCCTCGCTCCAATGCAATTTGATTCTCCATGGCTCATACCAAGTGGCTATACTGTACACGCTCATGCTCTCATTTTCCTTAAGACACTGAACAATCTGTAACAGGATGCATCACAATGTGTCCTGTCACACATGTGCGCATGGGAGGAAGCAGAGTGACATCACTTCCGGGTCTGAGCCTATGGATGAAGACCCTTCTGATTCCAGCCCCTCTGATGTCATTTGCAGGCCTGAGCATATGGATGAAGACCCTTCTGGTTCTGGTTCCATTGAGATCACTTCCTATACTAGCCTTTAAGAGCCGCCACCTTTCCCCTATCCCCTCAGTTCTGTTTTGGACTCTGATTTGTGCACATAAGTGCTATCACTTTGTTCAATTTTGCAGCCAGGAAATAATATAAGGGTGGCTGCTCCAAAACCTTGCTATGGCTCTTTGTCGAGTTTGTGACAGTGGCATAGCCGGCAGGATTACAGGATCCCAGAAGAGAAGGGGACAAGACCTGAAACATAACCAGGTGGGAAAGTACCGTGGCCAAGTTTCCAAATGGGTGGTTCGTCCAGGAAAGACCAGGTACAGGCTCTGCTCCCGAAACACATAACTGGGCAAACTAAAAAGCATGGGGAGTATTTGGCAGAGGCACACAGGATTGGGCTGGTCCCTATGGGGGAAGCAAAGGAGGCTTATTATGCTCTCTCGGAGGAGAGAACTGTCCCCCCATAAGGCCAAGGTCTCAATTATAGGGCATCCCCAGGTCAGCAGGTGGCTAAGGTAGAGGATTGGCATTTTGACCCAGAGCATTCAAACCAGTCGCAGGCTTTGGCTTTGTGGAAGGAAGTAGGGCAGTGGCTAAGGCCATTTCAGAATACTGCCCTACAAATTATGGAGCAGGTGGCTTGCTTCATATTACAGTGATTCCTCCTCGATTGCAGGGGTTGCATTCCAGAACCCCCCGCGAAAGGTGAAAATCCGCTAAGTAAACCATACGTTTATATTATTTTTATATTGTCACGCTTGGGTCACAGATTTACACAGAAACACAGGAGGTTGTAGAGACAGGGACTTTAAAACACTGAAAACAGACATTTGTCTCCTTTTCAAAAGTTTAAACGTGCTCCATGATAAGACAGAGATGACGGTTCCGTCTCACAATTAAAAGAATGCAAACATATCTTCCTCTTCAAAGTAGTGCACGTCAGGAGCAGAGAATGTTAGAGAGAGAGAGAGACAGAGAGAGAAAAGCAAACAATCAAAAATCAATAGGGCTGTTCGGGCTTTTAAGTATGTGAAGCGCTGCCTGACAAAGCAGAAAGGGTGCAATGTGAGGGTGGTCTTTCAGCATTTTTTAGAGGAGTGTCCGTATCCTCTAGGCCAGTGTGCGAACAGCCACTCTGCTCACACCCCCTCCGTCAGGAGCAGAGAATGTCAGAGAAAGAGGGAGAGAGGGAAAAGCAAACAATCAAAAATCAATAGGTGCTATTAAGTATTTAAGTATGCAAAGCACCGTGCGGGAAGCACATTGTACATCATTGAGGAGTTTTATTTAATACAGTATACGTGCTCTGATTGGGTAGCTTCTCAACCATCCGCCAATAGCGTCCCTTGTATAAAATCAAACCAACTGAGGAAACATGTACCATAAATTAAAAGACCCATTGTAGGCAGAAATCCACAAACCAGCGAAAAATCAGTGATATATATTTAGATATGCTTACATATAAAATCCGCAATGGAGTGAAGCCGCAAAAGTCGAAGAGTGATATAGTGAGGGATCACTGTACTTGCCAGCCTCCTGAAGAATTTCACCCAGCTGGTATAGGGAACATTTAAAAATAGAAGTGAAGTCATAGAGCTCACTGAAACAGCTAGGACAGCCTCATAATCTGGGAGGGCAGAATGGCTCTTTAGCGGACGCCAGAAGGAGTACGTCCCAAAATCTCTGCCCCTCCCTTCCAAGTTCCGAAGTCCCTGGATTTGTGGGTGCACTTCTTACTTGGAAATGAGGGGGAATGCAGGGGGAGAGAGAACGGAGGTTAGTGTGCTGTGACAAATCTTTTGACAATTCCTCATACAGGAGTGGTGATTGTAAACATGTATAAAACTGAAGCCTTATTCGATTCTGGCAGCAACATTTCCATTGTTGTCCGACGGTTTGTACTACCGCAACAGTGGTTAAAAGTTAAGACTAGTCTAACCTGCATCCATGGAGAAATCCGTTGGTACAGGTCCACCACCTGTTTTAGGAGTTGCGAAGGATCGTTAAAGAAATTAACCATATCGGTCCATCCAAATAGACTATTCCCAGTGATACGATTGTGAGCCGATACGTCATCAACCAACACCGTGATGGAACGGGAGGAAACCACGCCTTTTGAGGTCGGTCCTGACCCTCTCTCCACCCTACAAGTATAAAGTATATAAAGTATAAATATATAAATATATATAAAGTATATAAGTATAAAGAAACGCCGGCTTCTTTTAAAAGGGAGCAGTGGAATGACGATTCCTTAAGTTTGCAAAAAATGCAGTTGCCCTTGTCAATGGCCAGCACACTCATCAGCCCATACCACAGAGTCCTCACTTTGATTTAGAAAATGACCTTCTGTATTGGGTAGAAGAACATGAGGGAGAAGTGCAGAAGTTGCTGCTAATCCCTTCCAGCGGCAGGTCTGTGAGTTGGCACACGGCCACCACTTAGGAGGTCATTTGGAGCGGATTAAGCTTCGGTTTTATTGGCCGGGAATCAATGAGGAGGTTCGTCGCTTTTGCTGCGATTTCCTGTCAGGAGTGTCAATTGCGACAGATTCCTAGAAAGAATCGTTCTCTCCTCATTCTCATTCCCCTAATTGATGTCCCATTTCAAAGAATTAGGGTTGACTTAGTCGAACCCCTAGAACCCTTAGCCAGAGGACACAAGTATATTTTAGTCCTCGTGGATTATGCTACCAAATATCTTGAAGCTGTTCGGTTGCACTCAGCCACCTCTAAAGCCATCACATGGGAATTGGTAGGGGTCTTTGTGTGAGTTGGCATCCTTAAGGAAGTTCTGATGGACCAAGGGATTCCTTTTACCTCGGAGACAGTTGTGATGTGAAATTTTGCATACAACTTGATAAATATTTTGTATGTCTTTATTTGTAACTTAGGCAAAGCAATGTAATATTAGTGTTGCATTAGTGAGAAGCATTCATGTCCCCAACACACACAGAGCTAATTCAGGCCAGTGAATTTTATGACAGAGTTGGGGGAAGTGCCCCAAACAAGTTTAGTAAGTGTTTCTCTGCTAAACTCTCTCCCAACTCCTGCAGGAAAGCCAGGCTGCCTAACTGTCAAGCTTTATCTTAACATATGGTTTGGGGGGCAGGTGTGAAGATATTCTATCCATCCATTGGTCTGAAGTATGGCTGTTTGTAATTGGCTTGTATCAAAAGCTTTAAAGTACTATGATGCCCTACTGGCTGTAGGGGTTGGACAGAAAACCTATAAAATTGCTTGCTTTACCCAGCTCTCTCTTACCAAACTGATGAATGACCATCTCACACCATGAACTGAAAAGGACAACACAATGAAAAACACACAGCCATATTGAGACAGGCAATGTGGCCTGTTCTGAAGAAAGCTGAACACAAAATGATGCCTTTACTAGAGACATTTTAAGTAACTAACAAGTCTGTGTGCCGCCTGAAACTACACATCACCATTTATCAGGTTGTATGGTTGCCAATATTCAAATGTACTTTGCATACTGTTATTATTTATGAATATTATCAATAATACATTGTTTAAATTGTAACTTAACTCCTGCTTGTCTTTTACTACACCTAATTGCCTGAGGTTATAAATGTAGAAGGGAAGGTGGGGAGAAGTTATATGGTACAATACCTTAGAAACAGTGGTAAGTCTGTGAGATTTGAGGCATTCTGACAAAGGCTACATATTAATAACACAAAAGGGGAAAGTAGAGTAAAATATTGCTCTACCAAAACAAAACAGAGATGTTCAAGGAAATGGACAAATTACATCAGGATAAAGCATCTAAAGACCGTGGTGTATCATACTCAAACCAATGGTCTAGTAGAGAGATTTAATCAGACTCTCAAACAAATGCTTCGTAAGGAGGTCAACGAGGATGGAAGCAACTAGAATCAGCTCCTCCCTCTCATTCTTTTAGCATATCAAGAAGTCCCACAAGCCTCAAAAGAGTTCTCACCTTTTGAATTATTGTATGGATGACAACCCCGGGGCATATTGGATATTTTAAAAGAAGGGTGGGAAGAAGAGGCTCTTACCTCTACAAACATATTAGAATATATCGCGCAATTATGCAATAGATTTGGTAAAATTTGGCCCCTCCTTAAAAGTCACATGGCAGAGGCACAAGCAGCACAGGTCTAATACTATGACCGATGCACGTCTCTCCGGGAATTCCACCCAAGAGACTGAGTCATGGTTCTTGTCCCTACTTCCCACTCTAAATTACTAGCCTATTGGCAAGGTCCATACAAAGTTAAGGAGAGGAAAGGACTCTTCGGCTATTTGGTGAAACAACCCAATGGTTGGCCGAGCAAGCAAATGTATGATGTAATTTATGATATGATCCCTCCTCTGGTCAGCCCTGTTCACTGTTTGCTCACATGAATAACCGTGACAAAACCCAGGGTTATTGTTTTGTCTTCCTGAGGCAAAAAGAGCTGAAGTGGAGCTTGAGATCAAGTGCATGCTGGAACTAGGAGTAATAGAGGAAAGTCATAGCCCCAGGTCCAGTTCCATTGTTTTGGTCAGTAAGTCTGATGGGAGTTGAATGTTTTGCAATGACTTCCATCGACTTAATTAAGTCTCCTAATTTGATGCTCATCTAATGCCACGAGTGGACGACCTCCTTGAGAAGCTAGGACAAGCTAAGTATTTGAACACGCTTGACATGACAAAAGGGTACTGGCAAGTTCCTTTAACGCACACCACAAAGGTCAAGACTGCATTCAGTACCCCTAGCAGTCACTGGCAGTATTGTGTCTATCCATTTGGCTTACACAAGGCTCCTTCAACTTTTCAGTGTCAGGTGGATAAAGTGCTCCATTCTCATATTGCATATAGTGATGCCTAACTGGATGAAGTAGTCATCTATTCCAGCATGTGGAAGGAACACCAACAGCAGGTACGAGCAGTATTATGGACACTTGGTGAGGCTGGACTTCGGATTAATCCAAGAAATGTTTCTTTGGATTAAACAAAGCCAAATATTTAGGCAACCTGGTGCGTCGCGGTACCGTGAAGCCACAGTGACCCAAAGTACATGCCATTTTGAAATGGCCCCATCCGCAAGCCAACCAGCAGATCCTTTTTTGGCTTAGCAAGGAACTTTGGTTTTGTGCCCTTGACTGATTTTACAAGGGAGAGGGCCCTGAACAATGTGGTATGGACTGATAAGACAGGAGCTGCATTTAGTGATTTGAAGCAGGAATGTACATCCACACCAGTCATGAAAACACTTTTCTCTACCTTTCATTCTCCAGACGGACGCTTTGGACACAGGTCTGGGTGCTGTGCTAAGCCAGAGCATCGATGGTGTTGAACACCCCATCATGTTCCTGAGTCAGAATTTGTTGGAGTGAGAGAACAAAGGCCTCATGTATAATGCCGTGCATAGAATTTGCACTATAACATGATGTAAGCACAAAAGTCGAAATGTGCTTACGCACAGAAAAATCCAAATGCATAAGTCTGTGTGTTCGCCCACTTCCGCGTTCTTCCTATGTTGCTATGACCTTTTTGTATCCTGGAGAACCAACACTGTAAACAGAACTCTAGACAGTGCTTCACCAGTGCATTATAAAGCCTGAACAAACCTCCTTACTTTTATAATACAGTAATTGTTCAGTATATTATTAATTTGATTTGTTATTGATGGTTCTTTAATTTACATAATATAAAAATATAGTAATTGTCTTGCAGGTTACTCCTCAAATATCCATCCCCATATCTGAGAATATGAGACAGTCCAGGAGAGACCACTCCCAATTTTTGAAAATAAAACAGTACTGATCGAGAGACTGACGTTTATCATACAAGATCAGCATATTGTTACTGACCAATCACTTTTGCTTTAAAATGTCGTTTAACAACAAAGTGATAGAAATCTTGTAAAATTCCTGAGTTGGCAACATCTCTACTAAACTACAGGTAGGTAGGCGAAGAGAGTCTGCCAAGTAATGAAAAACTAAACATATGAATGTATTTTTGTATTTACTCTATAGTTATTAATTTAACTTTTTTAGTTCATATTCACAGCACAAAATACATGGTATTGTGAAAATAATCAGGAAGCAGAATTATATTTTAAAATATTCGTCACCATTTTTTCAATGTTTCTCTCACTCTTAAAATAGGTAGTTGAAATATCATATTCATTTTGTTCTTAACATCAGCCATGTCATACATATTGTATACCAGGGATTTTTCCTGCTTTGCATCCAAACCTGCTGGGGTTGGCTCCAGTTTTCCTGCAATACTATTCTGGATAAACATGTTTAGATAATGTAAATATTCTTAATCTCAGATGCTGTCTCTGTCATTTTGTGGCTTTCCATACTCCTATTATCTGCTCTTACTCTGCTCATTAAGGGTTTACCATTCTTATACATTGGCTATTCAAGTCTCACTGCCCCTAACCTTGACACAACATGCTTGTTTTTCTTTGTTTCCCTCAATACAGCTAGGTGAGGTCTGCAAACTGATTCAGGACTAAGAGCCCTGTTCTTCCTAAGCCCCCATGACTTTAATGATCACATCTGTCAGGACATAGTAGAATCTATTTTCTGATTTTTGATATCTATTCAGTCCTGCAGGTGGCATAATTCTGTCTATAAATTTTATGTGCCTGAGGTGGAATCAGACATCAGTATGGCTGGTAAAAAATAACAAAGCCCAGTATATGAGGTTTTTGAATGTAATATTGAAGGCATTCATTGTAAGCACATTGTCTAGGAGCAGGATATGTTGTGTCCTGTAGACACTTAGAGTGTAAAACCACAAACCTTAAAATTCACCTGTCATGCAGATTGATTTATAGTTTGTTGGATCTGCCTGGTTACCCTTTTCATACAATGGGATACGATTTGCCATTTTCCAGTCCTTCTGAATTTCCCCTGTGTGCAGTGACTTTCCTGAAAATATGTGTCATTTGCTAATCTCCTTAAAAACTTGAGGACTTGAGGATAAATATTATCTGGTTCTGGGGCCTCATGTATAAACGGTGCTTATGCAATAAAATGTTACATACTCCAATTTCCACACTCAAATCATGCTGTATAAACCCTAAACTTGGCGTAAAGCCATGTACATTTTCACGGCAGCTAAATGCTTGGCATACGCAAGTTCTCCGCTCAGTTTTGCAAACTGGCGGCACCCAGCATAAAAGCAGTGCTACTGTTCCTGTGTAGTTTCCTTTTCTTTTTTAGATCCACATCCCTGATGCGGCTTTATCATATACACTGAAATGAACCGCATATTGTTTATTAATTTAAAGCATCTGATTGTAATTAACCTGTAACAATATAATGGTCCACAGAATGGCCAAACTATTCCAAATATCATAGCTGCTTTAGCGTTGTTACTCTCACTGCACCCTCTTCTTCTTCTTTCAGCTGCTCCTGTTAGGGGCTGCCACAGCAGATCCATATTTTCCATATTACTCTCACTGCACCACTTGGAGTATTTATATCACTGTATCTGAGTATGGAATCACAACTCTACAGCAGCAGAAGAGAATTATCGGTATACAGCTTCAAGCACATGCTGCCTCAGCCATGCTGCCTATTTGAACTGCTCTCATACGGCAAACGCTTCAGAGCTTTTCCTGCACTGACCTTGCGGTTCAGAAACAGTTTCATCCCAAGAACTATAAACGGAATCAATCAGTCCATCAAGTGCTCTTTGTAGAACTGTTTGTACTTATAAGTACAATTACCTCACTGTAAACTTGCAATACAGTTATAATGTTGCACAACCTGTGCCACTTTATAAAGCGCGCATTTACATATGATGACAATATCATTTTTAAGATGCAATGCAGCAAAATGTGTTTTTTACATTATACAGATAAAATGTTAACATCATTAAAATAATCTATATTTTTAATAAACATGTGAGGACACGGTGTTGCAGCGCTAGCAAAGAGCTGGCGCTCATTCTGGGATTGTTCTTGCCTCGTGCTGTATTCTGGGAACTGTGCAACTTTGTGAACTTGAGCTTTCGAGATTCTCCGACACTCTATGTCACTTGATCAACTTCCTTTTGTTGTTCATATCACTGTTTAAACCACCAAATAGTTTGTTTTTCCTTGCCTCCACTTGGTATTCGCTGAAATTCTTCTATTTTCCCCTGTGCTTTTGCCATTGTCTTTTCACATAATGCTGACGTTAAGGGCTATTTATATTAATTTGCATATTCAAAGAAGTGTAATTCTGGGAGGAGTTGGGGTGTGGCAGCAGGCACGCGCATTACTTTTCACGCTGACTGGGATTTATGGAGTGGAAGAACGTGGAAGTCGACGTTCCCAGAGATTTATGCATCTGGATTTTTTTGTACATACGAACATTTCCACTTTTGTCCGTATGCCATGTTTTAGTGTGAATTTTTTGTTTGATTTCAGCATATTTAATCTAAGCAGCACTTATCCCTCTACAATTACAAAATCACTCAGTACCTCTTTAGTAGTTAATTTTACTGCTGGGAGGTTATCTACTTCATCACATGTGAAGATCTCTGATAAATGCAAGTTTAGAGCGTCTACTGTTTCCCTGTCTGTATGTTTAAATTGCCCTTTGATATTCCTGATGCACTTCACCTCCTTCTTGACTGTTCTTTTATTACTAAAGTACTGAAAGAATCTCTTTGGGTCATCTTTCACCTTATCTGCTATATTCCTCTCTAACTGTCTTTTTGCCTCCCTAATATCCAATTCCATGCAAAACATTTTTAAAGCAGTTCCAGTGCTCCTTGACTGTTTCCACACCAAAAAACTTATCCCAGTCTATCCTCCTTTGCTGCATTTTCTCAAAATTTGCTCTACCAAAGTTAAACTTGGACAGTTTTAGTCTGTTTAGTTCCAAAACACTGAGAATTGTAATATAT
Organism: Polypterus senegalus; assembly: GCF_016835505.1. Lineage (NCBI taxonomy): Eukaryota > Metazoa > Chordata > Cladistia > Polypteriformes > Polypteridae > Polypterus > Polypterus senegalus. The sequence goes on along the minus strand of NC_053169.1, from coordinate 70,755,912 downwards.
TACAGTCACTTGACTGTAGTGGTTCAATCACCTCTACACCCTCAATTCTATCCTAATTATTACAAAATACTAAATCCAGTGAGACTTGACCCTGCATTGGTGCTTTAACATACTGTGTTTAACACAATCACTGATTACTTCTAAAAGGTTTTGCTGTTGTACTTAACTATTTGCAAGTCTATTCCAGTTAATATTTGGGTAGTTAAAGCTCCCCATGATTATAATATCCCCCTGTAAACTTTCCTTTTTCATATTAGTAAAATCACTGTCTATATTGGGTAGTCTATAACACACTCCTAAAATAAGGCCTCTTACCCAGATGTCCTCCTAAAAACATGTATCTTTCTATGTTATACTCATTCCCATCGTTTTTATTCAGCCAGGTCTCTGTTTTTGCTATAGTATCATAATTATGCTTTGCGATGTACAACTTCAAATCTCTTGTTTTATTCTTTTATACTTCTAGCATTAAGGCAAGCTATTTTAATGTGTTATTAATTTTACTTAGGCATTTAAATGTTAGATTAGAATTAAACATTGGATTAGAACATGTAGAAGAACTAGAAGGTATGTGGTGGGTATGGGGCATCACAAACCCTTACAATTGAAATGTATCCCAGTGTCTTACATTAATGAATATTGTGAGGATGTCTTCAGAATGGAAGATTAATACTTACAATTGAACACAGATGTTGTCTGTCTTTAGTGAGAAACAATGATTGAAGCCTAAGTTGGATATAAATTAGGATGACTTTGTGGATGCAAGCATAAGGATGTTAGCATGGTCATTTTTTTTTTAGAAAACTCTCTTGAAATTTTTGAAGTAAATGCTATAACTGCCTGTTTCACTACCAACAACACTATTGAATTGTCTAATTGCAGACAAAATACTGGATTAGGTACATTTTTGTAAAACTAATATAGCCAATATTTATTGGATGAGAAATAATACAGATTCTTTATCAATGGTAAAAGTAGTCCCTGACAATGTTCGATTACTACATTTTGAACTTCTTAAAGATATGGAAAAACTTACAAAAACAGATTTCTGATGTTAATAGTAGGGAAAATGTAATTCTTACCACCATCAGACACATGATTATACAATTTGAAGCAGACAGAATTAAAGTAGTAAATGAGGTCAACCTTCAGTCATATTTAGTGGGACTTCCTTAAAAACTAGTCAACTTATGTTAATTTAACTGCATGGACAAACTATTGCTACCTTGCTACATGCTCTCCCAGAACTTCCCAAGGTCCAAAGATGACTCATTTTGCACTAGCCATAACCCCATTTGTTCTTTATTATTAGTTACCTACCTTGTATGAAGACAAAATGTTTATCCAGATTTTCCCAAAGGGTAGTGTTGAACTTACTATTTTGGTGTATGTTCACTATTCACTCCAAATTGCTATAGCAACCCCATTAAAGAAAGAAAAGTACAACAAGATATATGCTCTAAATATAATGCCGATCTGAAAATAGCTTTATGGCCTTTGATATCATACCACTGTCTTTTGAGAATAAAAACAATGATCACTGTTATTTTTTGAGATGGTAGGAGGGCTTGCTCATAACACCAGTTGGTATTCTTGTTATGGTTTTCTTTATGTCAGAAAGACGGAACAATACTTCATTAAATCTCTTTTTGAACTGAAACTTAAGATAAAACTGGTGAACTTTCTGGTGATGCTAAAAGCGTAGTTAAAAACTTTGATTACTTAGTTGTTCTTAGGAACAAAAATGGAGAAATTTTAAGGAAAATACTTACTGTGAGAATTTGTAAAGTGCTTAAAACTGCCTACCAGTATAACTAGATCATCCTGAATCATTTGTACCATACATATCACTAAAGAGATTACATCATAAGACATTTTAACTTTTTTTGTTCTGTGATAATAATTTACATATACGAAGTCCTATTCTATGAACCAGATATTTCCCAAAGACTTAATCAGTTTAACTACAGTATGTTGGTACTTTTAGATCATATTTGAGAAATGGGTGTGTTTAAAGATCATACCATTTATCTGCTATCTAGTTGGTGTAACTAAAATGCTGCTTGAATGACATAAGTTGGTCTGTCACGCTGCAGTGAACAAGAGCACATGGCAGCTCTGTTAGGCTAAGGTAACAAAGGATATCCATCTTGGATTCATTTGGATCAGTAACTCATGACTATTTGTTATTTTTAGGGTATTTTCCCTAACAAATACTTTGGCAATAGAGTTTACTCAAGAGTGAACTGCAATCTTGAAAACTCCATTAAGAATATTAGAACTTTAATAAATGATAGGAGATCATTCAGCCCATCAAACTCATTGGTTTAGCTAATAACTTAATTGTTCCAAAAATTCCATATGTGAGATGAAGTGAATTAGGAATGTTTGTCTGAATGACAATTTCTGAAATCTCTAGAAGGCATTAACAGAATTCAGTTCATGTCAAGTTATGGAACACATTATACAGCTAGTAGATTATTTTACAGAAAAGAAGCAAAATATTTTTAAACCAACTAATAAATGGTTCTTACACTGGACAAAAATCAGTTGTACTGCACTTCAAATATTATTTCAATTCTTTCTCATCTCCTTCTCTTCATCCATTGGCCTTAGTGTGAGAGCATGTAGGCAATGGCAGGAAAACTATGTAAGTTAGATATTTTGCATATGAATATATTTGATATAAGCTGATAAGCAGCTTTCAATATCATATTTACTAAAGCTGCAATTATGATATACCCCCATCAGGTAGGAAGCATGTGTTGATAACACATTACTGCACCCACCACATGACAAACAACCTGGATTGGGACACGAGTGACACCTGAACACCACACTAGAACAGAATACCAATCCTGCCACCAACCCCCAAGTTTTCCATGTAAGTTGGGGGACCTGCTTGCAGGGCTGGATGCAAATTAAGGACCTTGCTCAAAGGCACAACAGAGTAGAGTCACTTCTGGGGTTTACAGGATTCGAACCACAGCTGAAATCCCAAGCCTCAGAGGCAACACTCTGCTCTACAGAGCCAACCAACAGGTAAATCAGTAATAAATCCACATTAGTATGTTTCTGTGGCCTAGTTGGAAAGCACAGGTTTTGAAGTACACCGAGTTAGGAGCAGTTCAGCAGTTTTACAATATTATATATTTTTTTAAATCTTGCTGATTTAATAAATGACATTATAGTCAGTGAATCACCAAGTCAACCAAATGCAAAATATGTAAATGTAAAATATCTTATTTAAATCAAATCTGACATATCCTCTCCTATTCAATGTTGTTAATATAAATGTCCCTGAAAGTCTCGATACAAAGTACCTTATATGTTTTAAAAATGATGTAGTGTACAGATGGTGGGGATGTATGAAGATTATATATTTTAAGCCCTTATAAACTCTCCCACACTGTCTATAACTTTATCTTGGTGTTGTAGACGAACTTTGATTATTTTAAGGAGGACACGGCTGGGGCCTTTGGGTTTATCTAGGTACAGAGTTTCACTTGTAGAACTCACTAAACAAATTTCTTCCTTTGGTGATCTATCGTTTACTTCATGCAGGTTTTGAAGATGCTTCCTGTTACAGAGATAACATGGTTTCTTCAGTGTGCACTGAGCAGCTTGATGGGCTCGTCCAAACCTCCAGCATCTATTCTTAGTTTTAATCCAGTTGATTATCTGCTCCTTATTAAGTTGTTGAAATTGAGAGCATTAAGTCAGGTAATGCTCAGTGCTGTCACAGTATGGGCAGAAAACTTTGCTCTTCTCAGGCTTCTTACTTGTAGACTGTGACATGGATGCTGATGATGGCAAAGTAGGTGACACTGAAGATTGCCCTGTGCCATGAAAGATAGTGGTCTGTTGAGTTTTAGCTCCTATATCTCTTCTGTTGTCTGGTCTGTGCATCGCTCGATCCTTGTGTCCTTTGCCTCTGGTCTGACCTTCACAGGTTTGGCACCAAGATTCAAATTTAAGCCATTTTGCTAGATCCAGAAGGGTATAAATAGTGCCCGGTCGGTAGCACATTTGTCTTCTAAAGGATGATCGCAACTCCGAAGGTAATTTGGTTAGTAAACGAGCGACATGTGAGCCACAACGTAATTCGATATCACCTTCTGGACCTAAAGTTTGGAGTAAGCCCACTAAGGCTTGTATCTGAAAGGCAAACCTTTCAAATCCTGCTGCATCATCAGGTTGAATATCAGGCGAGTCCATAACTACAGCTATTTTGATCAAAGCTAGGTGATGAGGTTGTCTGAATCTTTCTGTTAATGCTGCCATTGTGTCTGTATAGGGGGTAACCGAGTTCAGAAATGAGTCAGCTATTAGACGTGCCTCTTCTAGCTTCAGATGATCCAACAACACCTGATATTTAAAGAGCTCAGTGGCATCTTCTGGCAGTAGGTTCACCAGAGCTAATCTGAGAACGGGCAAACTCACTGGGGTCCCTATGGGTGAAATGTGGAATTGTTGGTTTTGGACCTCTATACTTTATTTCTTGCTGAATAACACTGTGCTGCTGTCCTGTTTGAGCAGAGTGCAACATGGGAGGATAAGAACAGTGTTGTTCGTATGGTACTAAATAGGTTTGAGTCAGTTCTAGTGGTTCCGACTTCCGAAGATCTTAATATTGTCTAATAGGAGTATGCAATAAAAAACTTGGTTGTGGAGAGCAATGGTTTACAGATCCATACATAGGAGAAGATTCTTCACATATGTATTGAATGCCTGGGGGTTCTGGAACCATAAGAGTTTGCTGCTCTCCTGATGCTTTATGATGAATGAAGTTTCGGCCCGTACTAGGTTCACTGTCAAGAGAGGCGCTTTCTTGTTTATCTGCCACTTGTCTATGCCACGGAGTGGGTACTGGTGGAGTATTTCGATCAAAGTTAAAGGCAATCTTCTCTGCTGATCTAATACGAGTTCTGGGTGCAGGCACTGGGGGAACTTGATCTTGGGTTGCCTGTGGATTGAGGGCAGTTGTTGATTTATTTTTAACTGCTCTTGAATGCCTACCTGCATCTCCCATAAGTGCCTGATCTCCTCTCTCATGAACTGTGTAGTTTGTCTTAATTGTTGATTCTCAAGTTCAAGGTCGTGAATAAACAATTTGTATCTCAGTGGTAAGAAATCAGCATCTTCTGTTTGAAGTAAAGGTGTTTTCACATCTTGTACATCCCACTGTAGTGTGCAATCTATTCTCTCCTCCATAGGAACTGTACTGACTGGTAGGAGATGAGGCTGTAAAGTGATTTGTTGACTTCATTGGGATGTAGTATTTATTGGTATACTGTTGATACCTTTGCTTATCAGGTGATGGGCGTGCTGTATGGGCCACAGATGGTCAAGGAACTTGACCAGGATACTGAACTTCAAATTCTTTAAGATAGGCTGGTGGACGGGTCAAGCATTGAGGACGGTCACTGTAGGACTGATACTCTGACATCCTTCTTCCGTTTTAAATACACTATCCGGCTCGAAGGACCAAATTTTGTAACAAAGGACCACTTTATCTTTAGTATGTTCAGGACTTATAGTGGTCACTCCGGAGTGTCGATCAGGACACTGGTAAATGATGCAGAGAATTCCACACAGCAGCTTAGATTAAAATTGAACTCATTTATTGAAGATATACACCTGTATTCGAATAGGTATAGGTGTATTTGTGTATGTGTGGTCTACAATAAAAAAGAATACATAAAACTTATTGATAAAGTACAGAAAGTCCACTAGATGGCAGTATAGAATCCAAATCAATAACGTAATCAGTACATTCAAACGACTTTACATCTTAACATATAAAAACATACAATACAAGTAAAATGCAAACAAACTCACCTCTGGTCATCAACACACACTTATCTTAACTCGGTACACTGCTGATTCTTACTTATAACAAACAAATGCTTCTCTATGCGGAATTGACTATTGCGGCACACATGCACCTCCTTCGCTTTTTGCATCCCATAATAGACACTCTTGTGCATGCTGGGAGGTGCACCTTTAAATGTGATCTGTGTCTCTTTATAATTGATACCTCTCTAACAGTGTGCCTATTATTTTTGTCTGTACCCTAATAAGCTCAGACAGTGGGCTACAACTCACCTTTTCACAGCGACTTTGATATGTGACTTCTTTTTTATTTTGGCACTGTGTGACTTTGTGAACTTGAGCTTTCGAGTTTCTCCGACACGCTATGTCACTCGATCAACTTCCTTTTGTTGTTTATACCACTGTTTAAATCAAAAAATAGTATTTTTTTCCTTTGCCTCCACTTCGTATTTGCTGATATTCTTATATTTTCCCCCGTACTTTTCCCATTGTCTTTTCACAGAACACAGAACTTAAGGGCTATTTATATTGATTTGCATATTCAAAGAGGCGTAATTCTGGGAGGAGTTTGGGCGGGACAGCACGCACTTGCACAAGCATTACTTTTCACACTGACCGAGATTTATGGAGTGGAAGAACGCGGAGGTTGGAGCACGCACAGATTCCTGCATCTGTATTTTTCTGTGCGTAAACACATTTTGGCTTTTGTGCTTACGTCATGTTATAGTGCGAATTCTACACACGCCGTTATGCATGAGGCTCTGGTCTTCCACCAATATCTATGTAATCCAGTGTCCAGCTGTTGTCTGATTTCCCTAAACTAGCTATCACCTGATGACCTCTCCCATTCCTTCAACCTTATTCTGAAGAAAATATAAGTGGTTTCCAGCTGCAGCTACAGAAAAATAAAAAAATATAGGCTTAGACCTTTACTGGTTAACACTTTCATGGTCTAAGACTAACAGTTACAATAAATGTTACAATAAAATTTGCATAGATCTTCCATACAGATCACAACCTTTTTTTTCTGCATTCAAAAGAACTTGCTCCCAAACTCTGGAACTCTTAGGTCACCCTGTCTTTTCTGGCACTTGCTTACTGCCTGCCTTTTTCCAAATGCGTTCACAACTGAATGAAGTTGTGACGCAATTGCACAGCACAAGGTACTTAGCCTAATGACATAATTAATTAATTAATGAAAGTGATCGTTGCCAACATTTTTAATAATCGATTATTATTGATAATTTCGATTAGTTGTTATAGCTCTAGATCAAAGACAAGGTCAGATTAAGACCCCCCCACCAGGCCCGTGAGTGACATAACTCTTTTAACAGTAAGTTGATCATACTTTTAAAAATACAGAGCAAGGACACTGAGTTGTTTAATGCAGCATGATATATCTTACTCATGATTTCTACACTAGACTCGATTGAATCAGCGTACTCCCCTTTAGTTATTTAGGCACACGGACACTTGAACATCTCATCCCCTCAGTGTGTACCCAGCATGGCATGATTAAAAGAACTAACGAGTGGCAACCAAACAAAAAGGTATAACAAACATAAAAGTGATCAGATAGACAAAACATAAAAAATATATTTCTTACATATCTTATAAAAAAAAAGAAACTAGAATGTTCTTGTCAGTGAGTCTTTGCTTATCTTTTAGATAGTGCAGATGCTAACCAATATATAGGTCAATCTTAAAAAACATAACAGATGTGTACACATACTTAGTAACATGCAAGGACAAGAAGCAGCTAAGCATGATAAAAATAAATAAACAAAAATAAAAATAACACAGTATTATATAGTCTTTTTGTCACAGCGTTCGTGATGCCATTCGCACTGCATAGCACTTTGCATTTACAGATGTTTTCACTTTACTGTTGCACATGCAGTAAACAATCTGTTAGACATGATTTTATTTAAGAGCAAGGAGTTGTGTTAGTTATTCTTCTGAACACTGCTATAAAAAGAAAGTGAAGATTATTTGTAAAAATTAAATAAAGCAAAGTTTTGATTAAGATTACTGGTTACACTTCAACTGTCTTGACTTTCTGGTACTGTCCTATTACAAATGCTCACATGATCAAGCAAACACTGCTGGTCTCACGGTTACATTTCTATGCGCTTTAACACCCTGCCACCTGGCAATTGGTGATAAGCTTTTTTCTTGAAATATATCCACTTTGTAATGAAGGGCTGGATTTCTAGTTTAGGTCTGTTTAATTGGACATTGATATTTTAGGATGAATATGGTGGTGAATTAAAGATATACATTAAGGATGGCCTTCAAAAGTTTTATTATACAACAATTCAATTGTGTCCTTTTGTTGTACTGCTGTTAAATGATCCAGCACAAGCAAAATTTGGTCTGAGGTAGTGACTGGAAAAAGCTACACAGAGACTTTATCATACTCAGTCCAACAAAAAAGTTGCTAAAATAGCATGTCAGGTTCCTCATACCACTTGGGGAGTGAATTTAGGTAATAAATCTGTCATTTTCTTTATATGGTATTGCCTGCTTAAGCATCTAGCTTTTAATGAGAGTAGGGAAACTTCATAATGTTTTTTAAAAAGCAAAAATTACTTACACAAAAGAAAGGAGTGCATTACTATAAAATTACATTGACAGTGCCGTGTTATTTAATAAAATCAAAAAATATGATAATCTTACTTTGTATACATGACCCCCCCTTTATTGGAAAATTGTCATTGTGACATTATACAGTTGTGTATACAATCTTACACTCTCCTTCATTCCAGGAGTCTCATGCATATCGCTGTGTGTAGAATTCACACTATAACATGGCGTACGGACAAAAGCAGAAATGCGCTTACGCACAAATCATAAATCTGTGTGAATGCCAACTTCCACGTTTTTTCGGCTACATAAATCCCGGTCAATGTGAAAAGTAACGCATGTGCATGCGCCTTGGGCCCCACCCCAACTCCTCCCAGAATTACGTCTCTTTGAATATGCAAATCAACATAAATAGGCCTTAAACTCAGCGTTCTCTGAAAAGGCAATGGCAAAAGCACAAGGGGAAATAGAAGAATTTCAGCGAATACCGAGTGGAGGCAAGGAAAAACGTACTATTTGTTGGTTTAAACAGTAGTATAAACAACAAAAGGAAGTTGATCATGTGACACGAGAGTCTCGGAGAATCTCGAAAGCTCGAGTTCACAAAGTCGCACAGTGCCCAAAATACAAAAGAAGTTGTCAGATATCAAAATCGGCGTGAAAAGGCGAGTCATAGCCCACCATCTGAGTGTCATATGAAAACTTATTAAGGCACAAAGAAAAAAAATAGGCACACAGTGAGAAAAAAGCACGAAATGTCAACTTTAATTTAGAAATTTCCACTTTAATCACGTAGTTTATTTTGTCATTAAAGTACAATATCATAAACTTCATCTTTAAATCATTTATTTTACTAGTTTCTCAAATCCCATTGTAACTAAAGTAGCACGTTAAATGCTTTGTTTTGTATGTGATCTTCTATGTGCTCTATGTGTGTGAATCAGTACATGCTTCTTAAACTGGCTTTCTCTTCCTTGACAGGATACAGAATCCATTACATGTGGGATATTACAGCTCTCTGAATAATTAAAATACTGAGATGTATACTTGATATCATTTTCTTGATGATATGATTTAAAGTATGTTATAAAACATGGGAACACAGTGGCGCAGTGATTGTTCATGCCTCACGCAAGATGCTTGCCGTGCTGTGTGCAACCTTTGATGAAATAATTTATTGCAGCAGTACTCTCTCTTTCAAATGTACTAACCTCCAATTCCTGTCCTTGCTTTTCTTTCTTTAAATACCCAATCACCACACAATCATCTCTGTAATAGACATTAAGCCATCTGTAAATTTAGAACGGCGATTCTTCAAAACTTTTAAGGAACATTGAAATATCTTCGTAGTAAATATTTAATTATTCTATCCATCTATCTTGCCAGTGTCGCGCCGGCCCCAGGAAGAATACAGCGCGAGGCAGGAACAATCCGTGAACGGAGCGCCAGCTCCTCTCTAGCGCTGCGGCACCGTGTCCTCACATGTTTAATTATTGACAATATAGATTATTTAAATTAAGTTAAAGTTTTATCTGTATAATATAATCAACATATTTTGCTGCATTTCACCTTAAAAATGATATCATCATCATATGTAAATATGCACTTTATAAAGTGGCTCAGGTTGTGCAATATTATAACTGTATCACAAGGTTACAGTGCGGTGATTGTACTTATAAGTACAAAGCGTTCTACAAGGAGCACTTCATTGAGTGATTGAGTGCATTTATAGCTCTTGGGATGAAACTTTCTGAACCATGAGGAAAGGCTCTGAAGTGTTTGCTGTATGAGAGCAGTTCAATAGACAGCATAGCTGAGGCAGCGTATGCTAGATGCTGTATACCGATAATTCTTTTTCCAGTCAGGTGCTGTAGAGCTGTGATTTCCCACTTAGATACAGTGATATAAATACTCCAAGTGGTGCAGTGGGAGTAATATGGAAAATATGGATCCGCTGTGGCAGCCCCTAACGGGAGCAGCTGAAAGAAGTAGAAGAAGGTGCAGTGAGAGTAACAACACTAAAGCAGCTATGGTATTTAGAATAGTTTGACCATTCTGTGGACCATTATATTATTACAGGTTAATTACAATCAGATGCATTAAACTAATAAACAATATGCGGTTAATTTCAGTGTATTTATAAAGCTGTGTCAGGGATGTCGATCTAAAAAAGAAAGGAAAACCACACTGGAACAGTAGCACTGCTTTGACGCTGGGTGCCGCCAGTTTGCAAAACCGAACGGAGAACTTGTGTACGCCAGGGTTGGAGCTACCGTGAAAATGTGTGTGACTTTACGGCAAGTTTAGGTTTTATACATCGTGAATTTGAGCGTGGAAACGGGAGTACGCAACATTTTTGTGCGTATGCACCACTTATACACGAGGCCCCTGATATGGATGTTAGAAAGCCAGGAGGCTAACAAAGTGAAAGATACACAAAGCTAAGAAACTAAGAAAATCAACCCGATCAATACCAAACAGGTGCCTAAAGCCAGAACAACTATTAATACGAAAGCAAAAACCCAAAATCCTAACTAGGAATCCAAGCTAAAACAGCAGATAAAATCCCAACTCCCTAAGACAATTTAAAATCACTAACTAATCACACAGAAGTTTAATCACACAAATTCAAACATATGGACAACAGTAGTAGTGCTCCATCATTTTCATGTGTTGGAACTTATGACAGCTATGGGCAACATTATCAATGTCCCCGAAGATCTCACTTCCAGTTCAGGCACTATTAATGATGTCACTTCCACCCCGATGACATCACTTTTGTTCTGGGCCCAATGACTTAACATCCTGCGCCGGCCTTTAAAGCAGTTCTGTTTTGGACTCAAATCTGTGAATATCTTAGCAAAATTACCCATTTGCAGCCAGGGCATATTATACAGGAGCTGCCCCAAACAATTTAGATGTCTGGTGATTTTTTTTGTGACAGGAGCTCAGTGATGCCCTGGTCCAGATCTGGGAGGAGATCCCTCAGGCCACCATTCATTGTCTCATTAAGAGCATGACCTAATGTTGTCATGCTTTGCATACTAGCACGTCATCTGCTAAACCCAGGTAACTCAAAGGAATGCCTCCTAAGTACTTCCAGTAAAACCTGTGAGGCTTTTGCTGTATTTTTCAACCAAAAACTTAATGATACTAGAAATAACATAGTATATATCCCCAACACTAAGGATCCTCCTAAACCCCAGCATTCCATTATAAACAAATTAAACTCTTTCACTAGGATAGATTTACCTGATTTACAAAAATAATATCTCAATTAAAACCCTCCACCTGCGTCCTTGACCCAATACCAACAAATTATTTCAAAGAAGTATCAGGCGTGCTAATTGATAATGTTCTTGACATAGTAAATTTGTCATTAGATACGGGGGTCTTCCTAGACTGTCTTAAGACTGCTGTAGTTAAACCCCTACTTAAGAAACATAATCTCGACCCCTCGGCTCTTGAAAATTTTAGACCCATCTCTAACCTGCCTTTCTTAAGTAAAATTCTGGAGAAGGCAGTCATTATGCAGCTAAATGACCACCTAAATAAACAAACTATTCTTGATAAATTTCAGTCGGGTTTTAGAACAAATCACAGCACAGAAACTGCACTCGTTAAAGTAGTAAATGATTTGTGGGTGAATGCAGACAGAGGCCATTTATCTGTTCTCATCCTCTTAGATCTGAGTGCCGCATTTGACACCATTGATCATAATATTCTTAGAAATCGCCTTAGTCAATGGGTGGGCCTCTCAGGCAGTGTCTTAAATTGGTTTGAATCCTACCTGGCAGGGAGAAAATTCTTCGTTAGTTGTGGTAATTACAACTCAAAGGCACATGATATCCAATATGGTGTCATACAAGGCTCTATCCTGGGTCTGCTGTTCTCAATCTACATGCTTCCTTTTCGTCAGATTATCTCAGGGCACAACGTGAGCTACCACAGCTATGCTGATAACACACAGCTGTATTTATCAATAGCACCTGATAACCCCGATTCTCTTGATTCACTAACACAATGTCTGACTTGTATCTCAGAATGGATGAATAGTAACTTTCTCAAGTTAAATAAAGAGAAAGCTGAAATCTTAGTGATTGGCAATAATGGATACAATGAGGCTATTAGAAATAAACTGGATACATTAGGATTAAAAGTCAAGACGGAGGTAAAATGCTTAGGGGTAATTGTTGACTGTAATCTGAATTTTAAATCGCATATTAATCAGATCACTAGGACAGCATTTTTTCACTTAAGAAACATAGCTAAAGTTAGACCTCTTATATCACTGAAAGATGCTGAGAAATTAGTTCACGGATTTGTTTTCAGTCGACTAGATTACTGCAATGCACTCCTCTCAGGACTACCCAAAAAAGACATAAATTGTTTGCAACTAGTTTAGAATGCAGCTGCTAAAATCCTAACTAGGAAAAGAAAATCCGAGCACATTTCTCCAGTTTTGATGTCGCTACACTGGTTACCTGTGTCATTCAGGATTGACTTTAAAATTCTGCTTATGGTTTATAAAGCCTTAAATAATCTTGTCCCATCTTATATATCGGAATGTCTGACACCTTATATTCCAAATCGTAACCTCAGATCCTCAAATGAGTATCTCCTTAGAATTCCAAGAACAAAACTTAAAAGTGGTGAGGTGGCCTTCTGCTGTTAAGCACCTACAATCTGGAATAGCCTGCCAATAGGAATTCGCCGGGCTGATACGGTGGAGCACTTTAAAAAACTGCTGAAAACACATTATTTTAACATGGCTTTCACATAATTTCACTGTAATCAAAATCCTGATACTCTATATCTCCAACTCATTATAATAACTATTCATGGTAGCTCTAAAATCTGTACTAACCCCTACTCTCTCTTCTGTTTCCTTTTCCGGTATCCTTTTGGTGGTGGCTAGCACCACCACCATCTACTCAAAGCACCGTTATGTTCCAACAATGATAGATAGATTAAAAGCCAGAAGTCTGTATGACCATCAACATCAAGTGACTCCGTGAGAACCCTAACTACAAGGAGGACTATTTCATTTATGTTAGGTAGAATGCCCAGAGGAGACTGGGAGGTCCCGTGGCCTGAAACCCCTGCAGATTTTATTTTTTTTCTCAGTCAGAAAAGATGAGGAGGGAAAAATGTCAGTGGCCTCCACCTGTTAAACCATTCCTGTTTCGGGGGTCATCTCATTGTTGCCCCTCTAGTGCAGCTGTTGTTAATTTCATTAACACCACAGCAGCTGAAACTGATTAACAACCCCCCCTGCTACTTAACTGACCAGATTAATATCCCATAAGTTTCATTGACTTTATGCTATACTCTGATTAAAAAGTGTTCCTTTAATTCTTTTGAGCAGTTTATATTATATATTATAAAGTTTCTAAACTCTTTTGGGACTCCCCCAACAGAAAGATATGCTGAAGAGTGTTCCGAAGCACAATTGTCAAGTCTGTGGAAGACAGCCTATCAGTTGCCAGGGCAACTGCAGGCTCCTAGCGCTTGTAGAAGTTCGCCGCAAAAGCAAAGCCAAAAAGATTGTGGCTGTGCTACTGTATAAGCGTCTGCCGTCAATGGGTGATGCAAGGAATATTAGATAGATAGATAGATAGATAGATAGATAGATAGATAGATAGATAGATAGATAGATAGATAGATAGATAGATAGATAGATACTTTATTAATCCCAAGGGGAAATTCACAAATTACTATAAATGCAGAGAACAGTATTACTTGATCACTAACCTGGTCACTACCCTGCTTGATTGCTGTGTCTGTGTATAGGAGAGTGGTAGATTCTGCTACTATAAATAACCGTGCTGCTCCTGTTTCAAACTGAATAAAAGCTGGCTTTGCTAAAGTACTAAGCCACAGCCTTGTGTTTTGGGGTGCAAGACAGTGACTCACATGTCATAATATATATATACAGTATATATACCACCTGTGCTAGTAGGAAAAAGTTTCTCTTTTTTGGTGGATCTTCAGTTTGCCTGTGACAAGGAGGGACAACTGTTTATAAGACATTGGTAGCAGCTAAACTGGCACTGGATTTTAAAGGAAGAGGGTTTTGCTCTGCCAATACCTGAGGCTGCTTGTTTTTTGTTTCATGCCTAAATAAGAAGGAAAAAAGGGAAAAATTTTATTGTCATTTTTTATTTATATTGACATTTTAACAATGTTTTTTTCTCACTATCTGTTGCACAGGAACTGTTTTTATTATTGCAAATATTTATTTATTTAGTTATTGCAAGAAAAACTTGATTTTTTGTATTTGTATTTCTAGTGTCTGCTTCTCTATTCAGCATCCCTGGTCCTTGGTCCTGTTACTTGACGTCAGTATTCTAGTATCCATATTTTCTGGGACACCTGTCTTCATATTTTTGATTGCCGGGGAGGAATGGACCAGGGAACAGCGAGACAGTGAAGAATGTCTCTTTATACATATCATGATCCCATCCAGAAAACATTCAAGAGAGACTTAAACTTCAGTTGGAACGGATGGAGGTGTAGCTCTAGTAAATGATGTGGTAGCTTTGGGTCAGTTTCTTTGTAATTTTATGTAAACCCAGCAGACCCAATAGCAGCATTTGGAGTAGAGATGGCAGAAACTTCATCATCAGCTTGTCCAGCTGCAACAGGAAGTACATCATGATAGACAGCAGCCCTCACCAGTGGGTGACCCAGTCTTACCTCAAAGGTTATTAAATTCCCCTAAGGCTTATGAGACTGATATTTATGCTAAGCATAAGAGAGATTGACTCCAAATGTTGCCCTATAATGAAAATGAGAACATGGAGCAGTTCTTGGCGACATTTGAGAGAATGGCAAAGGAAAAATGTGTTATTTGCATAGTATCCTTATTGATGGGTAAAACAAGAACATCATTGGATATGCTGAAATATGTTAAATGCATATGTTAATGCACGTTATCCTGGGAAAGTAGGAAATTAGTCAGGATACTTCTAGACTCTGTTTTTGGAGTGCAGAGTGAAAAATAATGAACCCCATAGTAACTTTTACCTTTATTAAAAGATCAATCTCAATAATGACTGCAACCAAATAAGAACAAATTAAAATTGTTTTAGAGCAGTTGTTGCAGGTTTACGACAGGAACTTCAAGGATGGATCCAGGAGCACAGACCTATGTGTGCAAAGGAGGCAGTGGAATTTGCAGTTATTCCAAACAGCCTATTGACTTTCCCTGATACTGTCACCAGAAAGAAGAGGAGCTGTAAGAGTCAGGATTGCAGTTCCAACACCAGGTATGTCTCAGGTTGATGGTGGTTTTGGTTCTTATTTTGCTCTTAAGGCTCCAGATAAAGAATGTGTGTATTAGAATTAGAACAATCTAGACGAGAACAGGCCATTCAGCCCAACAAAGCTCGCCAGTCCTATCCACTTGCTTCCTCCAAGAAAACATCAAGTCGAGTTTTGAAAGTCCCTAATGTCTTACTGTCTACCACACTACTTGGTAACTTATTCCAAGTGTCTATCGTTCTTTGTGTAAAGAAAAACTTCCTAATGTTTGTGCGAAATTTACCCTTAACAAGTTTCCAACTGTGTCCCCGTGTTCTTGATGAGCTCATTTTAAAATACAAGTCTCGATCCACTGTACTAATTCCCTTCATAATTTTAAACACTTCAATCATGTCACCTCTTAATCTTCTTTTGCTTAAACTGTAAAGGCTCAGCTCTTTTAATCTTTCCTCATAATTCAACCCCTGTAGACCTGGAATCAGCCTAGTCGCTCTTCTCTGGACCTTTTCTAGTGCTGCTATGTCCTTTTTGTAGCCTGGAGACCAAAACTGCACACAGTACTCAAGATGAGGCCTCACCAGTGCATTATAAAGGTTGAGCATAACCTCCTTGGACTTGTACTCCACAGATCGTGCTATATAACCTAACATTCTGTTAGCCTTCTTAATGGCTTCTGAACACTGTTTGGAAGTTGATAGCTTGGAGTCCACTATGACTCCTAAATCCTTCTCATAAGGTGTACTCTCGATTTTTCGACCGCCCATTGTGTATTCAAACCTAATATTTTTACTTCCTATGTGTAATACTTTACATTTACTGACATTAAATTTCATCTGCCACAAATCTGCCCAAGCCTGTATGCTATCCAAGTCCTTCTGTAATGATATAACGGATTCCAAATTATCTGCTAATCCACCTATCTTGGTATCATCTGCAAACTTAACCAGCTTGTTACTTATATTCCTATCTAAATCATTTATATATATTAAAAATAGCAGCGGCCCTAGCACTGACCCCTGTGGAACACCACTCTTAACATCGCCAGTTCTGATGAGGTTCCTCGCACCATCACCCTCTGCTTCCTGTGTCTGAGCCAATTCTGCACCCATCTAAAAACATCACCCTGAATTCCCACTTCTTTTAACTTGATGCCCAACCTCTCATGTGGCACCTTATCAAATGCTTTCTGAAAGTCCAGATAAATAATATCATAAGCTCCACTTTGATCGTATCCTTTTGTTGCCTCCTCATAGAATTCCAACATGTTAGTAAAACACGACCTCCCCTTCTGAACCCATGCTGACTGTTCAGAATAACTCCTGTCCTTGTCATGTGTTGCTCAATCTTATCCTTAATAATTCCTTCCATTAATTTTCCTGTGATGCTTGTTAAGCTTACTGGCCTATAGTTGCTTGGATCTGCCCTGTCACCCTTTTTATATAATGGGATGATATTTGCCATTTTCCAGTCCTTTGGAATCTCTCCAGTGCACAGTGACTTCCTAAAAATATGTGTCAAGGGTTTATATATGTACTCACTAGCCTCCTTAAGAACACGAGGATAAATATTATCTGGGCCTGGTGATTTGTTTGATTTCATCTTATTTAATCTGAGCAGCACTTCTCCCTCTACAATTTCCAAATCCCTCAGTACCTCCTTAGTAGTTGTGTTTACCTCTGGCAGGTTATCCACTTGCTCACTTGTAAACACCTCAGAAAAATGTAAGTTTAGGGCATCTGCTATTTCATTGTCTGTATCTTTTAATTCCCTTTACTATTCCTGATGAACTTGACCTCCTCCTTAACTGTTCTTTTACTACTAAAATACTGAAAGAATCTCTTGGGGTCTTCTTTCGCCTTATCTGCTATATTCCTCTCCAACTGTCTTTTAGCCTCTCTGATATCCTTCTTAATGGTTGCCCTCATTTTCTCATACGCTACGGTTCTCTTTGCAGTCATTAGTCTTATATGCCTTATACAGCAGTTTTTCCTTTGCAACTTCTTTTTAAATCTTTATTAATCCATCGTGGAGATTTTTTAGTTTCCTATTACTTCCAAATTTAGGTATGTATCTGTCCTGCATTACATGTAAAACATTTTAAACCTGTTCCACTGCTCCTCGACTGTCTCCACATTTAAAAGCTTATCCCAGTCTATCCTACTTAGACTTTGTCGCATCTGCTCAAAATTAGCCCTACTAAAGTTCAACTTAACAATTTTAGTCTTTGCATCTGTACTCTTACAAAATACTGAGAATTGTATTACATTATGGTCACTTGACCCTAGTGGTTCAATCACCTCTACACCCTCAATTCTATCCTGATTATTACAGAATACTAAATCCAGATAGGCTTCACCCCTTGTTGGTGCTTTAACATGCTGTGTTAAAAACAGTCGCGATTACTTCTAAAACTCCTGCTCTTGTGCTCCTCCATCTGTAAGGTTATCCCAGTTAATATTTGGATAATTAAAGTCCCCATGACTATAATATCCCCTGTAAACTTGCCTTTTGATATTACTAAAAGATGTGTGTTGAAATTAC
Organism: Polypterus senegalus; assembly: GCF_016835505.1. Taxonomy (NCBI): domain Eukaryota; kingdom Metazoa; phylum Chordata; class Cladistia; order Polypteriformes; family Polypteridae; genus Polypterus; species Polypterus senegalus. Next base: position 70,737,684 of record NC_053169.1, on the reverse strand, counting down.
TGTCTGAATTGGGTGGTCTATAACACACTCCTAAAATGAGACCTTTTCCCTAATATTTTCCAGGCGAAGCCACATGTCCTCACTAAGATGGGGCTCATCATCCAACTGAAGATGACTTACATTTAATTCCTGTTTGGCATAAACAGCAACCCCACCTCCTTTTCTGTTCTGTCTATCCTTCCTAAAAAATGTGTATCCCTCTATGTTACACTCATCCCCATCTTTGTTATTTAGCCAGGTTTCCGTTATTGCTATAATATCATAATTGTGCTCTGCTACATACAACTCCAACTCACTTACCTTATTTTTGATACTTCTAGCATTAAGGCAAGCTATTTTTAATGTGTTAATCCTTCTATCTTTACGTGTTTGCTTAAAATTTACATTACTATGCATTTTTATTTCTACACCATTGTTTGTTCTTCCATGTATAGATCTAAATCTGGCCTGTCCTAAACTCCCTGCCCCCATTCCCTAGTTTAAAACAATCCTCGACTAGCCTACACATACGCCTCCCCAATACATTGGTGCCCCTCCGGTTCAGATGTAACCCGTCACGGCGAACAGGTCCCATCTGTTCCAAAAGGAGTCCCAATGCCCCATAAACCTATACCCTTCTACCCTGCACCAAGATTTGAGCCACGCGTAAGCCTTCTAATCTCCTCAATCTTACCTGGACTGGCGCGTGGCACAGGCAGAACTTCGGAGAAGACTACCTTGTCAGTTCTGCTCCTCAGCTTGGTACCTAACTCTTTGAATTTGGATCGCAGAACTGACAGACTACCCTTATGTATGTCATTTGTTCCAACGTGGACAATGACAACTGGATCCACCCCGCTCTGGCCAAGAGCCTATCCACCCTTCCAGGAGGTCTCCCACCTGTGCTCCCGGAAGGCAACACACCGTCTGAGACTCTCTCTCTCTGGAGCACACCTGCGCTTCAATCCCCCTAATGATTGAGTCCCCAACTATCACTACCTCTCTCTTTTTGGGAACTGGTTTTGAGGTGGCCCGTTGGGGCTCCTCAACCCTGCCTACCACCTCAGAATTATCAGAGTCACCGTCCAGCTCCGCCAGGACATGATAACGGTTAGACACTTCTAATTCTGGGGTTGATGCCCCCGGACAGTGTGCACCCTTTACCTTACGCCTTGCGACCGTGACCCACCTATTCCTTCCTGTCTGGTCTGGAATCTCCTCCCGCCACCTTAGGGGTGCACACTATCTCTAAAGGACACCTGGGCCAAGTCCGCCAATTCTCTATTACAACGCAGGTCAGCCAACTCCTCCTCCAGTTCAGCGACCCTGAGCTCGAGGTGCTGGATCAGCTGGCATCTCTTGCAGATGTAGCCCTCATAGACAACTGGCTCTTCCAAACCATCATCTAAAAGTCCAACATCCAACAGGACTTGCATTGCACTGGCCTCATTATTAAAATTTGATTTGGGATTACTAAGCTGCCTTAACTATATATTTTTTTTCTTAAAATTAAATTTCTTCTTCTTTCAGCTGCTCCTTAACTTAAATGGTAACACTAAGATCTGCTACAGATATTTTACACCTTTTCCCCTTAAGCTCCTGTACTGTTCTCCCTCTCAGCTGCCTGCTGTTTGCCTTTCTATGAGGTTAACTTTACTTTTCTCTGTCTCTTCTAGCTTTGCGCTCTTCTTACTTATAAGCTCTTCACTCGCACTGTTTGTATTCCCCCGTATTAATGAACCAATACGCTGTCGCCCACTTAACTGTTCTGCCTCTGGACGGCTAAGGACTGTTTAATCTAAAATAAACAAATAAATAAAACTTTACTACCTTATTTGCTCCTACTGCTCCTTGTGCCTGAACGGTGTCTTAACGCAGGCCGCTTACCTGCGCACTACTGAGTTTCCACCTTTTACTGCTTTGAAGTCAGCCGCGGCCTTTTTTTCTTTTCCTTTAAACTAAGGAATCGCTGTTACGACGACGCGGTTATTTATTTACAAATGCCGATATCAGTTACTGCTGCTTTCTACCCTGCCGCCTCGATGCTAATTCAAATACAGATAACAAGAAAAAGAACAAGTACAAATAACTTTTCCAAGCGCACTTCCAAACACCCAGTCTACTTTTGCTCTTGTGCGAGCGAAAAAAACAAGCAAAAGCTAAAACCCTTCTAAAGGGAAAAAAGCTTTAAAAATTCCCACACGAGACAATTGCCCTGCGAAAAGGAAAGGGGAGGAAGACAGTAAATTGTGTTTTGTGCCCTGTCTTTTGCTTACTTTAACCCTGGTGGTGCACAACAAAGAAAATGGTTGTGTTTGTGACTGTTGATGGAAAAAATTAAAAACACTGAATTACAAAAGTAGAACACAACCCTTGATTAAGAAAGACTGTCTTAGTCCTCATATAGTAGAGTCAAGCAGGGGTGTAGTACTCAAGTCTACACATAGGGATGAGGTAATTTATTCAGTGGTGAGGGTTAACCAGGAATTTGGCAGTACAAAGTATGCTGTGCCTATGGGTGTGTTAGAAAACGTAATTTTCTGTTCTGTTGGGACTGGATGTGCCTGACAATGATGTGTTGCTGCATAAAGAACTGGAGGCATAAACATATGTGGCCACCAGGTCACAAGCAGCCAGTTAAAAAGTAAAAGTGATACCTAGGACTACCTTCCTTTTGCTGAGGATGATGATGATGTTCGCACAATCCTTAAGACTCATATACAGAAATGACAGAAGAAGATCTGAGGAACACCTAGGCAAGAAAGACTAATGGTACTTGATGCTAATTTTTTCCAGGTTGCAACTTGAATTACTGGAAGATACTGGGGCCACCTGTCACGGTAGACTGGCATACATTAGTTCCAGCTAGTAATTCATAGCTGTACAGTACTCAAGATGCCCCAAAACACAGATAAAGCACAAAGTACTTAGATACCAAAGTCATACATGTTTATCCTTGGAAGAGTATTAATCCAATATTTGTTGGTAAAAAAATCAACAAAGAAAAGTTTTCATAAAAAGATAATAATCTGTAAATATAATATGCAGTAATCAAGCAAAAATAAAGAAAAAAAAGCCAAATAAAAAAAAATAATAATGGAGAGGAACAACAATTTCTGATAATTGCTCATATGGCTTAGTAAGGTTGAAGCATACCTTAAAACCTTAACCTCAAAAAAACTTTGAAAGCACACAATAGCAACACCTATCCTCACCATCAAATCCTGAAAAAATGGCACATGGGCTTTTTAACCATTTCTACCACACTCACCTAAAGGCAAGGACTCATACCATTCTAAGAAAAGGGGAGATCCATTCCCTACTTTAAGCCTACACATCAACTTAAATACATTTCACACATCCCTGGGGATTACTTCTAAACCCTTAAACAGCAAAAAAAAAAAACTGATCTTATCAGCAGCAAGTCCGTTAAAGAAGAGGAATCTGTCAAACTGGAAAGTGAAGGCATTTAGTGAAAGCTAAAAAGTGGGTTCTTGTTAGAAATATGCATTAGCAGTAAGTGTCTCATAAGGATTCTTTTAAAGTATTATTTTGGATTCGGTCTCTTCAGTTATGGGAAATGGATGTCTGAAGCAGAACTCTGTTAGCAGGGGTGTTATTTTTTTCTCTAATTTGTTATCATCCCAAGGTATCCTGTATTTACCCAACATAGGAAGGTTCTATTACAGTATATGCAAACATATATAGGAAGGAAACATATATATCAGGAAAGGGGCTCAGAAAGAAATGGACCAGAAAGCTAAAGTCCAAGCCTAGAGAGACATCAAGTCCAAGTTCAAGGTACGGCCTTTCACAGACAAACCTGGAACAGACATGCGAAAGCACAGATTCCCCCGGACCTGGTGCCGCTGCATCGTCTCCAGCCAAGAGTGAAAGTGAGAGCGAATGTGCAAGGGATTCAGGTCACGATAGCACGTCAATTCCAGAAGATTTAATAAAACTAAAAATGACCTTGCCTTCTGCATTGTCATTTACTCCTTGCAAGCTGGCAGCTTCGACTTAACTGGGCTTGCCACTTCACCCGCAGAGCACAAAGACCGAAATGATCTGTCTGAACTGAAGGTAATGATCACCGCAATGGCCACCGATATTAAGGAGCTTAAGAAAGATATAAAGAAAGAAATAAATTATTTAAGGTAGAAAATAAATGATATAAGGAAAAGTGATATAAATGATATAAGGAAAGAAATAAAGGACATACACAAGACAAACGAGAAGCTGCTGCAAGATATTAAAGACCAGAAGAAATGTGTAAATAATCGCTTTGAGGCAGCCTTCAAAGGTATGTTAGAAAACATTGAGGAACAAATTCAGGAAAATGTGTCTAATTTTGAGAATAAACTAAGAGCACTTGGCACTCAGTTTAAAGACATTAAGCAAACGTTCACGACTTGAAATAGGTGAACAACTGCCACTGATGGAAAAGCAACGGCTGCAAATTCCGAATACAAAATACTTGGAGACAGACTGGAAGTTGGAAGAAGGAATAATATTAGAATTGGTCTCCCTGAGATCGTGAAAGTCCAAACCCAGTGAAATTTGAAGCTGAATTTTTCTCTAAAATAATTGTAGAGGACTTCAAATCAGACACCAAGATAGCAATAGCTTACCTTATACAGGGATCAAATACCTCTAAACCTAGGACTCTTATCGTGCATTTCGAAAAATAACAAACTAAATTACATATAATCAGAGGTGGGTAGTAACGAGTTACATTTACTCCGTTACATTTACTTGAGTAACTTTATTATAAAATTGTACTTCTAAGAGTAATTTTACTGCACCATACTTTTTACTTTTATTTTAGTACATTTGTGAAGAAGAAACACTACTCTTACTCCGCTACATTGGGCAACACTTGACTCATTACTTTTTTCCATTTATACATTAAGCTATATTTTTGCCAGAGAGAAGTCGCCAGTGGATCTACTGCATGACTGTTTCACCAATCAGACTCAACAATAATCACATGACTCCGTTTCACCAATCAGACGTAACCATGGAATCACATAACCACACACAAACTTCCTGTGTCTGCAGCCTGAGAGACTTTTTAGTCATGTGGGGCTCCTGTTCACTGCTAAACGGTCACAGCTTCACTGCAGAAACCTTGAGGAGCTTAACCATCAGTTCACTGAGTGAAGAAGAAGCACATTTTAACCAAACATGCACAGGCAGTTTGATAAAGTGAGACTTCTTGTACGTGCACAAGCTGCCTTGTTCTAATGTTATTTTCTATTAGCTGTGCTATTTGGAGGGCAAGTGTGTGACGATGCCGGTCCCCTACAGACTCCCTCTTCCCACATGGAAGTCTGCTGAACCCACACCGTCGATAGTTATGATCGAGATGGGTTGACATATGAGGATAAGTCACTGATGAGGCCAGAGGATGATGGAAAAAGTGTTTTTATTAAAAACCAGTCAAAACAAAAGTAAAATCAACAAAAGTGTCAATGGTGCAATGTTCTAAAAAACAGTACATATATAAATACATAAAAATCATTGTGAAAAGTAAGGATAGAAAAATCAATAAATAAATCCATTAAAAATCTGAGGTTAAAATGCAGACTAACTCCTCCTGATCTCAGCCCACCTCCTTCCCATTTTCCTGGCTCACCCATTGCTTGCGTAGCCAGCGGAGACTCAGCAGCCATGAGCTCCTTTTGGCTTACCTCTGTCATGGCTCTTTTCTTTTCTCCATTTCTTTGATTGGCCCTTGTTTTTTTGGGCTGACCCGTATTATACACTCCCATCTCCACGGGCCTTAATCACACACCGCAGGAAGCCAATGAAGCAATTGATAATGATCGCACCTGCATGTGTAGGTGCGACTCGCTCCAACTACCTCAATAACTCCCTGCGGTCGTGCAATTGCTCCCACAGAAAGGGACACGGCTTTATGGTTTTGAAACTGGCCTTTTTTTTGAAGCCCTGGACCCGCTACACCACAAAGTGAATATACAGTTTTATACTGTCAGTGTACAGAATATCTTGTCACTGTAAGTAGTTTGCACTGTTCAAACATATACTGTATGTTACCTACTGTAGGTATTGGCTTCAAAAGCTTTGTTATGACAAAACTGAGATTTGGAACTTTGTGTTATTTGTGCATCTTTATTTTGTAAAGATGTTATTTATTTTTACTCATTTTTTTATTTTATTATTTGGAAATAACAGAAATAGCGGCACGGTGGCGCAATGGTAGCACTGCTGCCTCGCAGTTAGGAGAGCCGGGTTCACTTCCCGGGTCCTCCCTGCGTGGAGTTTGCATGTTCTCCCCGTGTCTGCGTGGGTTTCCTCCGGGCGCTCCGGTTTCCTCCCACAATCCAAAGACATGCAGGTTAGGTGGATTGGCGATTCTAAATTGGCCCTAGTGTGTGCTTGGTGTGTGGGTGTGTTTGTGTGTGTCCTGCGGTGGGTTGGCACCCTGCCCAGGATTGGTTCCTGCCTTGTGCCCTGTGTTG